>NC_058405.1:163454465-163602888 GCF_002201575.2 Neomonachus schauinslandi
AAAGAAAGAAAGAAAGAAAGAAAGAAAGAAAGAAAGAAAGAAAGAAAAAGAAGAAAGAAAGAAAGAAAGAGGGAAATGCTGGTAAATCAAAGGATTTTATTCTTGCAAGATTTCTCAAAGCTATTAGCCCATAAATGTTCATTGTGGATGGGGCGCCTGGGTGGCTTAGATGGTTAAGTGTCTGCCTTCAGCTCAGGTCATGATCCCGGGGTCCTGGGATGGAGTCCCACATCGGGCTCCCTGCTCCGCAGGAAGCCTGCTTCTCCCTCTGCCACTCCCCCTGCTCATGCTCGCTCGCTCTCTCTCTCTCTCTGTATCTCTGTGTCTCAAATGAATAAATAAAATCTTTTAAAAAAATGTTCATTGTGGATCACCAAGACAAAAACAGAGGATGAAGCATTTCCCCAAGTCTATTTGATCATGAAAAAGCATTTTTGGTCTCACGCACCGCCTTGCAGGATTCGTGTTTCGCAGAACACCCCTCAGGCCATAGCGACCGAGCCACTTGTCCATACCACTGTTGCCGTCTTGGTTTACAGCTGTTCAGTGGACAGTGTGCATGCGTCCTGGAAATACAGCACACAGCAGTATGCTCTGGGACTCGCACACATAACATGAGGCTTTGAGAAAGAAGCCCAAAGACAATGCAGAGATGGCATACAGTGAGGCCCCATCCACGTTACACCCCACCTCTCTTCTGATTTGGCCCCACTGCCATACTGATGGTTATATATATATTTTACCAACCCCTCTGGGAATATAAAGAATGGGAGGAAAAACAAAATGAACAATAGTGGAAATGATCATGCAGCCCACTCTGTCATTGCTTAAAAAAAAAAAAAAATCATTTTGCCTTTGATTCTGGGAAGCACATGCCTGAGAATATTCCCCAAGCGCCTCACTTAACCCTAATGGAACTGTCCCTTTTATGCCACCAAATGAGCTTCGTGATTAGTCATGCCTGCTTCAGCTGGCAAGTACCCAAGCAGGGCCTGAGGCTGGTCCAAGTGTTTCTTGCACCAATTTGAGCTGTCAAATCCACTCATTTTCCTAGGTTAGTATAGCAGTTCAATCATTCTCAAAAGAGACATTTCCTAAGGGCCAAGGGTCACATGCTCCCTAGAATCACATCCGAGTTGGGCTCAGTGCTGCTCTAACACACGCTGGCTGGCCATGTTTCTCCAGGTTCCTCATTCCCAGGATTTAGATAAGCATGAGGGATGCTCCAACACTAGACATCAACTTTATAATTTGGGAGTTTCCATTTTAAATTTGGAGTGTTTTTTTTTTTCATGGTTCAAGCCTCATATTTTACTTCCCCCCCTTCCTATTACAGGACTCAGGATATTGGGTTGTGACTACCCATCTACACATTTGTATGTTCCAGTAGAGTGCCACACTAGAAACCCTCTTGTTTACCCCAATATGCCCAGCACCTAGCAGAGCGCTACCATTTGGCTGCCTCACCCTGGGTATCTCATCTGTTTTCAGGCATAAAGAGGAAAAAGGAGCAAAGATAAGGAGAAAAAAAGGTATGCGCCAGCTAAGTTCACCCCCTTTTATCAGGAAAAAAAAATACTATC
Organism: Neomonachus schauinslandi; assembly: GCF_002201575.2. Lineage (NCBI taxonomy): Eukaryota > Metazoa > Chordata > Mammalia > Carnivora > Phocidae > Neomonachus > Neomonachus schauinslandi. Next base: position 163,456,049 of record NC_058405.1, read on the forward strand.
TGTCAATTCTAAAATATCCACCCAGTAAGCTACCCTTAGAGCAGCTCTTTGGCGAAAGCTGAGTCACTTAGCCATCCCCTGAGTAATGGAATCCATGTTGGAAAGGGGGAGATTTTTAACTAGGCACATGGTTGCCCCAAACAAAATAGGGTTCCTTAGTAAGGAAGAAGGACAGAATAGATGTTGGATGATTAACCGCAGCGCTTGACATTGATCAAAATGAAAAGACCAGCCTGTTTTTATTCATAGAAATAAATAAAGTTTTAAAAAGATGTGTTTGGGCATTTCTAACCACAGGTGAAGACATGACTTAATTTTGTTTACATAAGAACCTACAGAGAAATTCTCTTACTCCTCTGGCCAGTGGAAGTATCCAGTGGGGGAGGGAGAGTTCTTTTTCAATAAATCACTCAGCTGTCAGAAATTGAGCACCGCCCCTCCTCCTTTGGGTTCCTTCATGAATCACCAGACCACATTCCCTTCCATTTATTTGCATGTGTTGTGTTGCAAATTAACTTTTAAAAGACACTTTTTTCCCAAAGAAAATTTAAAGGATAGAGTCCCCCCACAGCCACCACCCAGGATAATGAACTATAGCTGCTGTCATCCCGAACACTTAATGACAGTGTTCGATGTGTGTGTGGACAGCCGAAGCTCCCTTCAAAGTTGCCTCTCTGAATGGGCTTCAAGATGTTTTGACTATTATCTGTTACAAAGAAACTCACTATTAATTGCATATTGTCATAGCTCTTAGTCCAACATAACTGTTAGCCCAACAAAGCATTCTCTCCTCAGGAGAAGGGGATGGGGACCTGGCCTAATCTTTTCCCACTGGTTAAGTGGTTCCTCCTAGTCCCTCTCAGCTCTCTGCCTTTAGTTTTCTTGGAGAAAATCAAGGGAAGGCTCTATTCGTCTCTGTGCATGACCTCAACTCTTTTCCAGCCAGATGTCAGGACGACTCTCCATCATCCCAGAATCTGCCAGGAAAATGCAACCACAGGAGCAGTATCTCTCAACAAGGTTCATGAAGGACAACCAGGGACGCAGAGGCATTAGGGCTGCAGAAGTCTCAAGTAGCTCAGGCAGTGGGGCTGGCTGCTCCCTGGCACCTCTCCCATCTCCCATCCACCCTTATGTGTGATCTGATGCTGGAGAAAATGTGGTTTGGTAGGAGGCTGATGGGTATAGAGGTCAGGAAGGGAAGGGGCAAAAGTAGGATGGAAATGTTGAAAATTCCTAGTTGGAGGGATGTTAACTATTATTTAACCCCAAGAAGAGAGCAGCAATATCATTACTGTGCCAGGCTTGGGAGCTTCACTCCATCTTGGACAAATCCAGAGAGTTGAACCAACTGTACCCATAATCCATTCCCTACATGCTCCCATGGATTGATCTTTTAAAAACACAGATCCAGTCATATCCTTCCCCTCCTTAGCCACCACCAAAGCCCTCCATTGTCTGCTAAATAAAGCCCATCCCTCTCAACCTGGCATGCAAGTTCTTATATAGATGGGCCCAGCCTACTCTTACAACCTTGTCTCCTACCATGGCTCCCACAACCACACTGGAACCACAAAAGACTACTCACCATTCCCAAGGTCAGTGCACTTCATGCCTTCATACCTTGGCACATGTTCTTTCCTCTTCCTAGAATGTTTTCTCCTTCTTCTTCTTTTTTTTTTTTTAAGATTTTATTTATTTGCGAGAGAGACAATGAGAGACAGAGAGCATGAGAGGGAGGAGGGTCAGAGGGAGAAGCAGACTCCCTGCCGAGCAGGGAGCCCGATGTGGGACTCGATCCCAGGACTCCAGGATCATGATCTGAGCCGAAGGCAGTCGCTTAACCAACTGAGCCACCCAGGCGCCCCGTTTTCTCCTCCTTCTTGCCCAATAAATTCTTGTTATCCTTTGGGACCCAATTTAAATGTCACTCCCTATGTAATACTTACCCCAAGCCTTCTCAAAGAATTCATCCTACCTCCTCTGGGCTCTATGCACTTGGCTCCTACTCAACTATAGCACGAATCATGTTGCATCATCATGTTTTCATCTCCTCTGTTAAATCGTAAAATCATCTTCTCAGCAGGAGCTGTGTCCTACTGATTGGTATAGATCCAGCAACCGGTACAAACAGAAGAAGAAGTAGAGTATGTTGAAGGGTAGGAGGAGAAATGGATAGACAGATGGATGGGTGGATAGATGGATGGATGGATGGATAATTTGTATTATATTAGGTATCTTGAGCTGTTAAAGAGGCTCCCATAAGCCTATGAACTATAAGAAATCTGTAGGGCACCTCGGTGGCTCAGTTGGTTAAGCGACTGCCTTCGGCTCAGGTCATGATCCTGGAGTCCCGGGATCGAGTCCCGCATCGGGCTCCCTGCTCGGCGGGGAGTCTGCTTCTCCCTCTGGCCCTCCCCCTCTCATGTGCTCTCTGTCTCTCATTCTCTCTGTCTCAAATAAATAAATAAAATCTTTAAAAAAAAGAAATCTGTAAACAAAGAATCATTGAACTGAGACTCAGGTGATCCCGGACCTAGCAGCTTTATAGGTCCCAGTGTCCCTACCTAATAAATAAGAAAGGCATTTTCTGCTCTAATGTTCTATAAGTCAGTGATAGTCTAAACCATTGCCATCCAGTTGAATTTTCTGTAGGAATGGAAATGTTCTATAATTTGTTCTACCCAATAGAGTAACCATTAGTCACATGCCACTATTAAGTACTTGAAATGTGATTAGTGCAACTGAGGAACTAAATTTGTAATTTTATTTAGTTTTAAATTAATTTTAATTTCATATTTAAGTAGCTACATGTGGCTAGTGGCTACTATATTAGACAGCACAGGTGTAAACCACTGTGCACAACTCTACATGATACCTCAGTGTACTGCTACTTAATACCATCAAAGACGTTACTATGCAGGCTTGAACTGCACAAATTCTTCTTGTCTAGCCTATCACACCTACCTGGCCTGAATTCACTCCATTAGAATTATAAGAATCAGACTGGAGATGCCCAATCAAAAATCAAAACCTACTGATGAATCTGAAAGTATGACCTCATACGTCTCCAATCCCCTTGCCCTGGTCCTCAAAGTTGTCACCCCATTGAGGGCAGGAATGACGTCATGATCATCATCCTATCTCTCATAACATCTAGAATCATGCCTGGCACTAAGCAAATGCTCATTAACATTTGCTGAATTAATTTACCAGGATTGCCAATGGGAAAGAGCATTTTAGCTATAGACTTGAACTCTAATGACCAACAACTTCACTCCCAAAAGCCTATCAGCCCATCCAAGGTGATCAGTCATAAAACCTCAGTCAATATTCAATAACAAACACATCTTAAATACCTGCTATGTGTCTAAACCTAAGCCTTTTACCATTTACTCAGGACCCAGGATACGGAATACAGAAGACAAAGTTCCTCCCTCCAAAGAATTCAGTTTAATGGTAAACAAAGAAACACACAATCAACTTTAATTCTAGAAGCCACTGACTCCAATAGAAGTGCATGAAAGAAGGCATACAATATCTCTTCATTTTCACAAGTTTAAGAATCTCTGTTCTTACCACAAGAAAAAAAAATTGTAACTATGTACAGAGACAGATATTTGCTAGACTTACTGTGGTGATCACTTAACAATGCATACAAATATCGAATCATTATTTTGTATACTTGAAACTAATTTAATGTTATATGCCAATCATACCTCAATAAAGGTATGATTAGGTATGATAAGGTATGAAAGGTATGATAAAGCTACTAGGTCTGGGATCACCTGGATTGGACATCGTGGTGGACGTAGGGTTACACCTCCATCAATGAAGGACTTGTTGCCCCAGTACTAAATACCATTGCAGACAGTCTCCACGTAACAGTCCCTCCTCATAGTCCTCATCAAATGACTGGACAATGCATAAGTATAGAGGCCCAGCCATCTAGTATCAGTTCTAGATAAGTCTAAGAGCCATTTAGCTGCAGAGACTAACCAGAGTTCAGCTGAGACTGCCCTATGGCAGCATGGAAGCTTGATTTCTCCTTGCATACACATCTTTGTTCCACTCCCCTCCCAAGGGCCTCCCTTAATAAACCTCTTGCATGCTAAACTCAACTTCAGAGCCTCCTTTCCTAGGAAACCAACCTGCAAAAATTAGTAGAACAAGTGGTAAGAGAAAGCAGGGGATTCATTAGGGGCCTGGGTGGTACATCATTTCCCGCCTGGCTGGCAAAAAGACCCCGTCACTCACTGGTAGGATTTGGAGCACTGCTAACCCCTGGCACAACGGAGCAGTCCAGTCCCATTATAAAAACAGCCACTGGGGGTGTATTAAGATGGAAACCAGTGGAAGGGGATCAGGTGTTTGAGAAATATGGTGGTAATAGTAATTAAAAGACCAATGTTGGCTATTATAAGACTTCACTGATATCCTGAAAAAATATAAGAAAAAAGCTGAGAGGACTAATCCCAACTGAAATCTAAGCATGAAAGCCAGAAGACCTCCTTGGTAGCAAATAAAAAGAACCTCATCTCATGTAGGGCAATGGCAGAAAAGGCTGAAGGCCAGAAACAGAACACAATGGTCAGAAGAGCTGAGCCCAAACTATAAATTTCCAGCCAAGGAAGATCTGTTCTGTCAAGGTCAGGGCTGTGGGTAGGATAAAATTTAAACCCTGACACAGAGGTGGGAATGGCCGAGTTATTTCCTCTCCCCTCCCCTTACCACAAACTTTGAATCCACGGATTCCCTAAACTTTCTGAGCCTACAGAAGTGGCCCACCCTTCCCAATAAGAAACAGTACTCCATCAGTGATTGGAGATTATGAGAGTCTTCACTCCTGCAAAGCCACAAATGTCCCACTCAAGATCTGCCCCCACTTCCCTTACTGATCACTAATCTTACAACTAGGTTTAGTTAAGTCATACCATAACTTTGCTGAGGACATGCCATGCCTGATAAGGAAAAAGCAGCTATACTTTTGTGTGTGTATATGTGTATGTGTGTTTTAAGGAGGCTCCATGCCCAGCATGGAGCTCTATATGGGGCTTGAACTCACAACCCTGAGATCAAGGCCTGAGTTGAAATCAAGCGTCAGATGCTCAACCAACTGAGCCACCCAGATGCTCCAAAGGAGCTATATTTTTAAGGAGCTCCAAGACCTAGCTATCATGCACCAGCAAAAGCTGGGAGAGTATTCATGGAACTGTATTCTGGAGGTTCTTAATCAAGAAAATTGGCATATAAGATTGGATAAATAAGAGTTTGTCAATTTGAGATCTTCTCCCAGGATGAAAGATTTAACATGTTGGCAAGAACCCTGGAAGATGGTGTAAGCTTACAACAAGATGGCAGCTGGAAGAATGCAAAAAGCAATGCTCACATTAAGTGAGGTTGAAATGCCAGAACTTCCAAGGCTGGTGGTGGAAGAAGGAAGTAGAAGACTCAGAAAAGTGGAGATGCTAGAATGGCTATACTAAGAAAGGCTGGAAAATCTACAAGATGATTATGTTCCCAGGGAAGACTCCAAAGAATGTACTAGTAAGAGGGTCACCAGTATCCCTAAGAACTGCAGTGGTATCTCTCCTCTCTAGGCCTAGGCTAACAGTAGGAAAGGTCATGGTAGCATTAGACCCACTGATAATAAGGGGATGAAAGGACTCCAAAACAAGAGGGGCAAGTTGGCAACGCATAACCCTTAGGAGCTAGGTGAATTCATTTGTCATAATGAGCAGCAAGATTGCAGGGAGGCAGAGAGAGGGGATAGCCCTGCAAAGAGTTTCTGCTGATGGTTCATAAAACATGAAGCATCAGGGGCAAAAAAGACAGGCAGCCAACAAGGGTACTACTCAACTTGTACCAACTAAAGAAATCACACAGATGATTAGGAGACCAGGGGCAGTTATTTTAATATCATAATCTCTTGCCCAGTGTTATGACCCAGAGCCCAATGACTGAAAAAGAGGCCAGGTCACCAAGGAAAACACCCCACAATACCACAGCAAGTACACACTCTTCTGATTCCGCCTCCCCCACCCCAGCCCTGTTCTTCAAAATGATCTTCTGCCACTTGGTCAGGTAACTATTCAGGTTAGAGAAGGGGGCATACCCAAACATTTTGAAGACTATTGAACGTAGGATCCAGATTGACAATGATACCCAGAGGCCTGTTATAGTAGGGGCCTGTAGAAACTAGGTAACAAATGAGTCTGCAAACTCATCTGGTGGTCATTTCTTCAGCTCCCAAATGTATAATCAGCACAGACATCCTCAGTGATGAGCACCAGCCCTACCTTACATTCTGGGACTGAGAGGTATGAGCTGTCATAGTGGATAAACTTCTACCTGCCACCTCCCAGACAAGAAAAAAAAATAAAATCATACCCAAGGGGATATGCCAAAAAATGGGACCTCTCCTAAAGATCTAAAACTGCACTATCTTATTCTTATCCCTAAACACTTGTGGTTACTGAGGACTTAAAATGTTGTTAGTGCAACTGAGAGACTGAATTTTTTATTTTATTTCATTTTAATTAATAAAATTTTAAAACATACTCAAATCAGTTATTGGAAAATATTTAAATATGTTTGGAAAAACTTGAGTATATGAGTCTACTTTTTCAACTGTAAATTTTATGAAACCTAAATATAGATCAAGTATTTCTGATGAAACCTTAACATCTGAATTGGAATGTACTGTAAATATAAAATACTCTTAGTAACAAAAAAGGACTGTAAAATATCTCAATGGTATTTTGTTTATTACATATTAAAATATTGTTAATAGATTGAGTTAAATAAAATATATTGCTCAAATTAATCTCACTGCCTTTTTTAATGTGGCTATTAAACATTTTTAAATTACATATGGCTCATATCATTTACACAGTGGAAAGCACTGGTCTAAACGATGCAGAGGCTGTGGTTCCAATTATATTTCCATTTAACTCAGCAGTCTGGCTCCTGCAAAAAACAGACAGATCCTAGGGTTCTACAGACTACCACAAACTCAACAGGTAGAGACCCCAAATGCAGCCATCATGTCAGGTGTGATTTCTTTTCTAGAGGAGATTAATGGTGCCTTACATACGTGTTATGCGACACTTGATTTGACAAATGTGTTCCTTCCCATCCCTATCAGAAGAGAGGCTCGGAGATAGTTCCCTTCACACGAAAGGGACAACAGTACACATTTCCAGCTTTGCCTCAATGGACTCTGAACTGGGTTCAAATTCCCCATGTCCCCCGACCCCTTGCCTTTAGCAAGAAGTTAACCTCCCCAAGCCTCACATTTTTTTCCCACATGTAGAGTTGGATTTATTATGGCCACCTCATAGGGTTGCTATGATGACCAACATGGGTTCATACGTACAGAGTGCCTGGCATAGAGTAAGCAGTCAGTAACCATAGGTCTCTCTTCCCCTCAGCATCCAGAGAGAAAAACCTCGGATGATAAGACACCTAGGGTACATAAGTTCAGATCAGTAGACTATTACCTCCATGTTGTTGTGATACATACTGGTAGGTTCAGGGAAGGCTGCTTGCTTAGCCTATCCACAGGGATATATATTAGTGGCTCTCGACACTGGTTGCAACTGAGGCCACATAATGGAATTATCTTGGAGAGGTTTTTTTTTTTTTTAAGATTTTATTCATTTATTTGATGGAGAGAGAGAGAGCACAAGCAGGGGGAGTGGCAGGGGGGCGAGGGAGAAGCAGGCTCCCCGGCTGAGCAAGGAGCCCCACGCAGGACTCGATCTGAGAACCCTGGGATCATGACCTGAGCCAAAGGCAGACGCTTAAGCAACTGAGCCACCCAGGCACCCCTATCTTGGAGAGTTTTAATTCAGTTACTGGAAAACTTCTAAATATGTTTGGAACAACTGGTCTGGATAATATTCATGTATTTATTCATGTATTTTTTTAAGTTCCCCCAGGAGATTCTAATATGCTGCCAGGGTTTAAAGCCACTTTTCTATCTTGTCTTCAGTCTTGGATAAGTGATCTCCCCTCCTGGTTGCCTTTTTAAATTAAAACTGAATGCTCATCAGCCATAGGTAAAGATTAATGAGATAATGGCATCTGGTATGTTTGAGATCCCTGATAGGGGAGAGGAGCTCCAAGATATAATTAGGGCCATTGTCATCATAGTGCTTAAGTTTAAAGGAAGGAATTAGAAGAAGGCAGACCCCTGCTTCTACTGAGCAGCTGGAAGAATGCAAAAAGCAATGCTCACATTAAGTGAGGTTGAAATGCCAGAACTTCCAAGGCTGGTGGTGGAAGAAGGAAGTAGAAGACTCAGAAAAGTGGAGATGCTAGAATGGCTATACTAAGAAAGGCTGGAAAATCTACAAGATGATTATGTTCCCAGGGAAGACTCCAAAGAATGTACTAGTAAGAGGGTCACCAGTATCCCTAAGAACTGCAGTGGTATCTCTCCTCTCTAGGCCTAGGCTAACAGTAAGAAAGGTCATGGTAGCATTAGACCCACTGATAATAAGGGGATGAAAGGACTCCAAAACAAGAGGGGCAAGTTGGCAACGCATAACCCTTAGGAGCTAGGTTCTGCCTTCCCTACCTACTCCTGGATTTATCACTCTGAGTGTGTTGTGGTGTTCACAGCCCGAAGAAGGTCCTAAAGCCTATTCATGTCGGAGGCCAGCCCAGGCCAGGTGTAAGCTGGAGTCTGATGCTGTTTGCCATTAAATGCACCAACCTCAGTGTCAGCGTATTTGCAACACATTTTGAGATTAGGTCTTTGCAACACATTTTGAGATTGGGTCAGGAGGCCAGGAGCTGATGATGGATTGATTGATTGATTGATTGATTGATTGATTTTGCTTACTGGCAAATTTGAGATTTGTAGGGTTCTCAAGCAGCCACTGTAAAATGGTCACATTACAGAGAACAGGCACCCGTGGAGAGGGAAAAAAATAAATTCTGGATCTGACAGCCGGTGTGGTCAGCTCATCCCCTCCAGATTTCCCTGTCCCGTGGTGGAGTGAGGCACCAATGGGATGAGGCACAGGTGTTTGTCATTGGCCTGCCGACTGGGACATTGGCAAGGGGCCACCTCTGCACTGAGCAGCAAATCAACTTCCTACTTTATGTTAATTGTTCAGCTGAGTTATCACAGCTGCCTGGCACCCCAGAGGGGTGTGGTCACTCCCAGGGCCTAGAAGGACAGAGCACATTCTACCTTTCATTGCCAAGTCCTCCTCACTAAGCCCACGGATAGGGTTCGGGAAGGGAGCAAGACCTTCAAGGGCAAGGACCAACCTCCCACTGTTAATGTATGGTTAACATATGTTGCCCCCACTTTGGGGAAATGTTTAAGTCTCATTATTTCTAATCTCTATATGTTTTCACTGAAAATAGAAAATGCTACCAATTTTCACTAGAATCAGAAAATCTTGGCATAGGAAGCACCTGAGAGGTGAACTAGTCACACCTCCCATTGAACATCTTTCATGCCACCCTTTACCCCCCGTGAGACATCTGCCTGTCCCTGCTGGATGGTCCCCTGTGATGGGGGACTCCACTGATTGTCCAACGCCCATCCCCAAACTACCTCAAGTGAACGTCTTTACTGCAGCTCCGGAAGATAATGCACCAAAACCCTGTTCGGGGTCCTAGGGAGTGAAGGCAGACATTGAGTAGCCTGACTCTAGCAGGAGGACGCAGAGTGGCAAACGTAGGGTCCACCATACCTGGAACCCTTCAGCACTCGTACTTCTCAGTGAGCTGGAAAGTCACCTTGGAGTGCAGAGTAGATAGCCCTTTGCTTTCTTCTTTTCCTAGGCACTTCTTTTACCCTCTTTTCTTGTTAACATTTGCAAATCTTTTTTTCTCCTCCCCCTCATCTGGCAGCCACTGCCAGTCGAATAGCATTAAGGCCTTTGAGGGCACCTGAACCCACAGTCCATCCTGCAGAGGCACCTTCTCCAAGCCCTGAGATGACACCACGTGCCCTCCGCTGAAAAGTATCTATAAAGACCACGAAGTTTGGCGTGACCAGGGCTAGACTCCAAATCTAAGCCTACCCACTTACAGCTTCAAGCCCTTGGGAAATGATTTAACCTCTCTGCACCTCAATTTTCTCATCTGCAAAGGGAGGTTAATACTGATCTTTAAGAAGTTGGGAAAATGGGGGTGCCTGGGTGCTCAGATGGTTATCTGTCTTCAGCTCAGGTCATGATCTCAGGGTTGTGAGATCGAGCCCTGTGTCGGGCTGCCTGCTCAGCGGAGTCTGCTTCTCCCTCTCTCTCTGCCCCCCTGCCACTCCCCACCTGCTGGTGTGTGCACACATGCACACCCTCTCTCTCTCTCAAATAAATAAATATATAAGTCTTTTTTAAAAAGATTGAGAAAATGAAAAAAAAAGTATATGCAGAAAACAATACCATTTAATCACATTCACAAACCCAGGAAGAAAAAGCCTCCTAAGTAAGATGGAAAAATATTTTGACAAAATGTAACACCCATTCACCCATTCATAAAAAAAAAAGTACAATGACAAAAGAAAACATAGCAAAATATACATATATTTTTAAATGAACACCATTCATGATAAAGCATAAAGGCAAACTAGGAATAGAAGTGGGTTTCTCTAACTGACAAAAGGTATCTGTAAAACATCTATAGGAAACACTGTCCTCAAGGGTGAAACGGTAAAAGCATGCCCATTATTACCGAGGTTATACAACAGTGTGTTGGGAGTCTCAGCCAGAGCACTAAGGCAAGAAAAAGAACAAATACCTGAGTGAGAGAGGAAGAAATTTAACTGTCATCATTTGGTTAATATAATTGTCTACATAAAAACCCTCAAAAGATGTTATACATAAATTACTGAGATTTATTTATTGAAATAATTTATGTATTAAAATTATTAAAACAAGAAAATTTAACAGTGTTTCTGGACACACAAATCAAAATGCAAAAATCATTGTATTTCTTCATATCCAGAACAGAGAAAAAAATAGTTTGAATTTTAAATACCACTTAGGGGCGCCTGGGTGGCTCAGTCATTGGGCGTCTGCCTTCAGCTCAGGTCATGATCCCGGGGTCCTGGGATCGAGCCCCGCATCGGGCTCCCTGCTTCACAGGGGGACTGCTTCTCCCTCTCCCACGCCCCCTGCTTGTGTTCCCTGTCTCTCGCTGTCTGTCCCTGTCAAATAAATAAAAATCTTTTAAAAAAATAAATAAATATCATTTAAAATAGAAGCAAATACACAAAGTATTTAGACATAGATGTAGGTGTTCTTCATCCTCCTCCTGGGTTTGTTCATGGCCCCACCCGTCTTACTCTGCAGCCGCAAGTCACACTGCGATTTGCTAATCATGGCCACGAGCTATGCTTGAGAAGGGACAAGAGAGACACATATTCACCATATCTTGTTTCTGCTTCCTGGTTCCGTTTCTCTATCATTCAGCTCTCTCTCCTCTCAGGTTAACACTATTTGAGCTCAACACAAGACCCAAGGTTTGGCCTGGCAAATTCTAGCAGGAAGGGAGGCCGGCAAGGTGGTTAAGAATAAGAATCAAACCCCCAAGGAAATTGGGTGCAGGCTGAAAAAATTAAAAAGAATATTAGACAAACGTGGATCCAATTTCCAGATTTGCCTTTTACCACCTCTGTAACCTAGGGCAATCTCTATAATGCCTCCTCCAAGACATAACGGAAGCGATACCTCCTAGTGCTTGACGCAAAGTAAATGTTCAATAAACATTAGCAATGAGGATGGTGCCCCCTAGAGGTTAAAAGTGGTGCAGACATGGCTTAAAAATAGATTCCATATTTATCTAGAAATCGAAACTGAACCAATGAGATACTATTTTTTTATCTACTGCCACTGACAGACACTAATAAATGTCTAATTCCTAGTATTGCTGAGAAGAGGTCCTTTTGACGTAGGAAAGCTGAGGGGTCTCCATTTTAGAAAGGCTCCATCTCTGCTGTTTTGTGCCAGGCCCCATTTACTCATGGTCCACATTTTGCCTCTGAATAAGCCAAAGAAGCTATATTCCCACTTCAAGAAGGAAGCAGGAAAGTGAATCATTCTGCGAGGTTTGTTCTAGGCCCCAGATACTGGATAACAGCTAAGAAGAGCCAGATCGTGTTCCAGGACATCAGCTCCAAACAAACCTCGGCTGGCACTGACATCAATATCACCTACCTTTGGCAATTTATGGAATAACACCTATTGTTCACCGACACTCTCCTTTGATCGGACCCTACCCTGGATTCCTGAAGGAACGTGTACCCTAGACCCTTTCCCAATATAAAGCCCTGGCCCTAAGCAATGACGAGACTCACTCTCCTTTCTTTTCTGAGTCTCCCAGACCCTCTGACTGCTCTTCTCTGTCACTCACCCCATTCAATAAACTCTGCTCTCACTTCCTCCGGCTCTCATTTGATTTCTATCCTGCAGGAAGCCACGGGCCCTCCTGGCTGGTCCTGTGGGACCCTCCCCTGGGTTCTTGGACGCAGCCTGTCTGCATAGCCTTCATACAAGGATAGGACCATACATTGATGCAAACCTTCGGAAGCAAATTAAGGCAACTCCTATTAATGACCTTCAAAGCATACATATCCTTTCACTTACAAGAAGGTACCTAAGGAAATAATTATGGACATGTGCCAAGACATACGCCCAAGTGTGTTAACAGCAACATTGTAAATAATTAGCAAAAACTGAAGAGAAGGGCGTCTAAATATCCAACAATGGGAATTAAAGAAGGGATGACAGAATCCTCTGCAGTCATTGGCAATTAGGTCATAAGAACATCCATGAGACAAGGCTCACAACATATTTTAAAGTTTAAGAAGCTGGCTTCAGAACAGAGGGGAATTTTTAATATTCTATATAACAAAGATGCTGTAGATGTACTAAAATATTATGAGCAGTCATCTCTGGGCAGTTGGGAAGAATAGCTACAATAATCTCTTGGTTAATAAATGTGATTTACATATTTTGAAATGGTGCCTTGAAAGAACTTAATGCCATTTTTCAGAATGGCTGAGCAACTTTTGGGAATAACTAAGAGGATAGGAAGGCTTTTCTTAGCACCCTGCTGCCAACCCGCTCCCCGGGGGCCTGCACCCTCCAAGCCTCTTCTCACCCCAGCGCGGGGCTCAGGCTCACGCCCACCCTTCTTTCTCTGCTTGCATTCCAGGCTGTCTAGAAGAAGGTCTTCTCTCTGTGAAGACGGATTCCGAGGAATGTGTATGCAACAACTCATGAAAATGCTTATAAAATTTTTTTTTCAAATATGAGTGTACTTTATCAAATACAGCAAAGCAGGAAAGCATTATTTTTGGAAACAAATGGAATGTAATGAAACAAAATGAAAAATGTAGACTGTAGTGGTCAAAAACAAAAATGTTCCCATCTCTGTGCCCCCATGCCCTGTGACAACGTTTGCCAATGAGGGAATATTTTTTTTTCAGTCTCAGAAAATATCATTGGTGGGCAGAGTGACTTGTCTCAAGCGAGAGACTGGGCTCCAAGCCCTAGGTCTGCACTCCAGCTAGAGAGGAGTTGGAGGCTTTTCTGTTATGTGAATCATCTTTAGCTTAATGCCTTCTTGCTACACTCCCTGTTTTGGAGAAACTAAAGACGTTAAGCTGAAAAGAGTTGTAATTTATTTCCCTCTTTGTGCTTTTTGGTATTTTCCAAATTTTCTATAGTGGATATGAATTGCCTGTGTGACCAGGTCATGACTCTCACTTTGAGGAGAGCCGTGAAGTCACACGGCTACCTCCACAGCACCATCTCAAGTGTCCCGGAAGGAGCTCCTGAGCCTCCTGAAGTCGCCAGAAACGCTTTGAACTAAGGATAGGAACATTCATTTCAATGAGATAAAGCTTAAGATGCAAAGTTCTGGACCAGAGGTGAGGGGGGGACAAGTCTCCATTTTCACACCGTGGTGTAAACATCCAGGATCTTAGTGGGGTGCTCTGGGAGGGGGCTTTTCCATCGAGGGGTCCACTACTTAGTAGCTTAGTCCTCCTTCCTAAGTCCTGCCCCACAGACAACCCTCGGGGTCCCGTGGGTTGATTCCCTTGTCCCCTGTCTCCCCGCCGGGCGCCCGATGCCCTGCGCTCACAGGAACGGCGCTAATACTGAGCACAGCTCTCTTAACTCCAACAAAGGCATCACCTGGATTCCCTCTGCGGCATAGCCTCCGAAAGGAACCAAAGCCTTGGACTCACCTGGGTCCTCTTGGACCTTAACGTCCCACAGGAGCGACCCCAAATCTTCTTTGGGGAGCTGGCTGTTTATAGCTTCCTAGCCCTCTCTGATCCGCACATGAGATGCAATCATGCCCCCATTCCCAGAAGAGGAGGAGAAGGAGGCAGGGAATGGGCTGAGTCAGGAAATCAGGATTTCCTGCTTGAAACAGGCCTCGACTGCAGGTGTGCGACCTACGTCAGAACCACCCTTTTCCTTACTTTGCTCCAATCTGAAGGGGACTCCCAGACCTCCCGGGCCGGACTCACTGCCCAGGTCTGAGCACCAGCCTGGCCTCCCGGGTTGTTTCCGGAGCCACCCAGGGGACAGGCGTGGAAGCCGCAGAGACCTGGCATCAAATCCCAGCTGCACCCCCTTCTCGTCCAGGCCCCCCTGGCCAAGCCCTTCCCACTCACGGAGGCTCCTGTTCCTCACCTGGAGGGCGGGGACCACGGGAGAAGACAGTCACACGCTTCGCTCCATACACCCCAGCTGTGCTTTATGAATTAGTTCACCGCCTTATTTCCACCCACATGCAGATGTGCTTACAGCCCTCACTGTAATGAATCAAAGACCAAGAACCTACTGACTATTGGTTATATTTCTCATCCGTTTTCCCCTCAGCTCCACGGAGCCACAGTAAATAAATAAATAAATAAATAAATAAATAAATAAATAAATAAATAAATAAATAAATAAATAACAAGCAACCAGGGGCCTCACATAAGAGGGAAAAACTTAATCTCGGTTTTGTGTGTCTCTGTTCACGGAGGAAAAACGAATAAAGGAATACAAAGAGATCAATTTTCCTACTTTTTAAAATTTTAGAAGGGCACCTAAAACTTACATTAGGTACACAAACAAGGCTATACTATTTTTATAATAATGTCTTTTGTATGATAATATATTTTTATTATAGCCACTTAAGGATGAAAGGGGAAAGAAATCCACAGGAAGGAGGGACAAACGCCTAGAACAAAGAGATGGAGCCGCCGATGGGGCCCGGCTGACCCTGCAGCGTCCCAGAGATACCCAAGAAAAAATGTGAGGGGTGGAGTCACTGAGAAAGGGGAGAAGCTTTGAGAAGGAAGAGAATGACAGAAAAGACAAACACGGCCCCCTGCCCACCCACGACCTCTGGCCACCTCTCCTCACCACGCGCTAAATCAGGGGGCCCTCGGGCCAGCGACGCCAGGACCCGCCCAAGTCCTTTGCGATGGAGGAGCAGCGCCATCTTGTGGGTCATTGAGTTACTGGCGCTGAAGATCTTTGGAGTCCCGTTGCTTTTTTACTACCAGGGACACACTTTTCTTTTCAGCAATTAAGAAAGAGGAATCTGAAGCGTCTTCGTTTTAGAAAACTTGGTGAGGATCAAACAGAATTAAGGAAAGGGCTGGCGATTTCCCTCACCAACCTCATTCACCTGCTGCACCTACCACAGCCAACAGAGAGGGTTGCCTGTAGCAATCCCAACCGCACACCCAACAGAGGGCGTTCTGGCAGGGACAGGAGTTGGCAGAGAGAATGGGCATCCTGCAGGAAATGGGACAGAGATGGGAAGTGAGCTGACGTGGCTGAGGATAAAAAGTGTTCATACTTGGGCAGAAAGAAGTTGGGGCAACCACTGGTTTCATGCCCCAGAAGATGGTATTCATTTCAAAGACGGATTCAGATCTAGCCATACCTCCATGGCTTCTGGTGTTGCTGAAAACCATCCTAGAAATGTACCTTCTTTGTGGCTTTATTTATAATATGGAAATTTTGGAAACAGACTAAAGGGACAATGGGAGTGAAGTGATCAAGTAAAGAGCCATGTCACCAATCAGTGGAATGGCACAGAGTCATTAAGAATGAAACTGTATCAAGCCATTTGCTTCTAATCTGTGTACTTTTCTGTGTTGATATGTTCTACTTACTTTAAACGGATTAATTTTAAAATGATGCTGTGGAATATTTAATGGCATAGGCAAATATTCTGGGTGCTATGTTAAATTTTTAAAATGCAAATCTGGGGTGCCTGGCTGGCTCAGTCGATAGGGCATGTGACTCTTAATCTCAGGGTCATGAGTTTGAGCCCCCTGTTGGGTGTAGAGATTACTTAAAAATAAATAAATAAATAAATCTTACCTAATAAAAATTACCAATCTGTATTATATACTTGAATCCACACTATATTATATACTGTATTATATACCTGAATGTTGCTAAGAGAGCAGATCTTAAATGTTCTCGCCACAAAAAAGAAGTCGTAATGCTATACTGGTCATCATTTTGCAGTATATAAATGTATCAAATCAATGTGTTGTATATGATATTATATCAATTATTATCTCAATAAAGCTGGAAAAAATACACATCTGAATATGTCATGTTACGGATTTTTCTTTCCTCACCCCACTTTTAATTTGTGCTATCATGTCACATTTTGTGCATCCTTGTCAACCATGTTAAATCTTTGCTGGAAGAAAATAGAGAATAAATAAGGGAAATAATGTTTACAATAGATCCCTCATTCCAAAATTTATATATGCATGTGGAGAGAAAAAGAGAGAGAAGAGCAAGATACACAACAATCATAGACATTGGGACTACCTCTAGGTGAAGACTGCTGGTCATTTTTGTTTTATTTTATTTTATTTTATTTTATTTTATTTTTGCATTTTCTACACTGAATGGGTATTACTCCTTAAATCAGAAAAACAGTAAATTTTTTAAAGGAAATGAGTTTCTGTGCTAGCCCTGCCATCCCGCCTCCCCCCGCCCCCACACCCCCTTTCCAGCACATATCTCATGGGCCAGGTGGGCCAGGCAGACCCTGGAAAACCAAATCAGAGACATCCTGGGAAGTTCAAGCTGGTTGCAAAAAGTACCCCTCGTTTCCAAGAGCTTCCAGTGCCAGCGTTAAAACAACTCCCTAATGAACCAGCCCAGTCCCGCGGAGGAGGTGACATTAGAAGCTGTTACTAATCAATTAGATATTAATATAAATGTGTTTATCAGCAGAGTGTGATGGTTCTGGGCTGGGCCTGGAGTCAGGACGCTGAACAGACATCCTCACTCTGTGGTTTACTAATGTACGATTTAGAGCCAGTGACTCAACGTCTCAATTTCTTCATCTGTAAAGTGGAGATGTCATTATACTTCCCAAGATGGCGGAGAAATGAAATATGATGGCACTGTATGACATTGCTGTTGATGCAGGTCAACAATGGGCAAATACCGGCTATTGCTCGGGGTTCAACCTGTGCGTGGGAAGTGCTCAGCACAGTGCTGGCGGGTGGCCAGGGCTCCCTCAACCTCAAGGCGATTTTATCCCCATTTCACAGATAGGGCTATAATGGTGGAAAGTGGGGGAGCGGGGGCTGCAGGAAGGCATGGGGGCCTATGAGGGAGGCCGAGGTGGACTGAGATGAGAAGCCTCAGAATGGTGCTGAAGGCTCTCGAAACACAGCATTGCCAAAGGTTGGTCCCCGCCTCCCTTTTGTCATTTTAAAGCCACTTCCCGACATCTCCCCCACGCACACATACCCAGGACCCTTCTGACCTCACCAAATCACTTTCATAAGGCAGAACTTCTCCCCTGAATCTGAGCCCTGCAGGATTCACCTCTTGACCCCAGAGAGCTGACGTCAGGACAGGAACCCTGATCCCTCCCTTCAGCAGCTCACTCTGGACACAGGCTTGTAGGCAGGTGCCTCCCACTGAATGGAAGGCACAGAGACTGTAATTTAAGCAGCCTGGTTGTGGTTCTTCCCTCGGTCCTAATTAACTCAGTTGCTCTAAGTTCCCTTGCCCTGGATATTGAGAGAGCCGTGTCCAAAGAGTGGGGAGTCATGACGGTTGGGGAGGAGCAGAGGCAGAGAAGGAGAAAGCCACCACTAGTCAACTTGTAGGGGACTTTCATGGGGGGTAATATGAAGCTGGGTATTTCCTTTAGATGTCAGATTCTGAATTAACTTTCATCTCAAACAAAAGATCTGCCCTGCTCTAACCAGAGCTGCCAATGCCCCCGTGCCTTTGATAAGGACTTTCAGTTTCCTCAATGCCATCTTTCAAACTCAGATGTGTGGGAGCACACAGCTGGTGGCTTGGGGGGTACATGAGAAGGGAGTTGGGGAGGACAGGAGGAGGAGTGAAGGTGTTAGGAGCTCTTTTATCCTTGGGTTACTTACTCCAAGAATAACACCTACAATTCACATTAGAAGGATCGACAAGGCTTGTTCCATTTGATGCTCCAAACAGCCTTGTACGTAAGAGTTTTAAGTGAACACAGGGGCTCAGAAAAGCCAAGGGTCGTGCCCAAGTTCACACAGGAAATACGTGAGAGAGCCAGGACCCAAACCCACATCCACTGTCTCAAATATCCATTCTCTTTCCAAATTGCCACAAATCTGAAGGAGAATAATTGCTCTAGAATGGATATTCCCAAACGAGGGAGTCAGAAACCCAGTTATGGCAAAGAATACAGACAAGTTATGACAAGAAATCTAATTCAGATGGGACATCAAGCATGGTCCAAACACTTGGAAAGACAAAAGTATGACTGACTTACAGAATCATCCATTCATTCATCAGTCCAACTGCCATCCCACTATTTTTCAAACACCTGTAGATGTTAAGATGATTAAGATACAGTTCATTGTATTGTTGCTTTCTAGTGTTGCTTGGTTGCTGTGGTAACAAGCAACCCCCAAATTTCAGTGGCTTACAACAACCAACATGTATTTCTTACTCGGACTACCCGTGGGCTGCAGGTTGGTTGAGGCTGAGTTCTGCTCTGTTCCGTGTGTCTCCTCATTCTGGGAGTTGGGCTAAAGGAGCAGCCCCTGACTGTAACAAGCTGCAAGAGACCTAGTCAAGTTATACAGTCACATCTGGCGCAACTGTGGACTGCAAACATCCACAACCCTCACAGAAGGCACAGGAAGGGCAGGAATGTATAAGCCTCTTACGAGGGACCACCTGGGTGGTTCAGCCGGTTAAGCGTCGGCCTTTGGCTCAGGTCATGATCCCAGGGTCCTGGGATCGAGTCCTGAACCGGGCTCCTTGCTCAGTGGGGAGCATGCTTCTTCCTCTGCCTGCCGCTCCCCCACACTTATGCTCGCTCTCTCTCTCTTTCTGACAAATAAATAAGAATGAAAATAAAATCTTTTTTAAAAAAATAAGCCTCTTATGAGAAGGAACATCATGAACATGAATGCAACCTACCACTTTGTAGACTTTCTCAATCAGCAAATACTAGAGGGAGATATAATAAGGAAAGTTTCAGAATTAAAATATTGGGAGGGTCCTGCTGAAGGAATAACTTGAAGTCTACTCCTAAAACCCCAATACTACCCTGCCCAAGCTCCATCAGCAATTTGTTACACGAACCAGAGGGCAAGCCAGGGTCTCCAAGATGGAATTCAATATTTAAATACTGGTTTTAAGGTTCTAAGGTCAAACTTCAGTTGTCTCCATTGCATCTGCCCTGAGGAGCCTCTGAAGCGGCTTCAGATGATGGAGATCCATGGGAAACGTCATTCACTGCCCACCCAAACAGGATGGTGCCAAATGACTTCTATTGGTCAACTCTGGGCAAGCATCTTATAGAAAACGGGCAGAATCTTGGGTATTCAACCATTCAAGACACAGTTAGATCTTGCTGACCATGTACAACGTGAGACAAAAGAGTAACAGTGATCATCAGAGAGCTTGCATTTGAGTAGCATCAGCTTCCCAGCCTCGTATGATGAGCAACACCAAGACTCTGAGGTTCCATGATTTGACCAAAGTTGTGCGCACCAAACGAATGACTGTAAAGGGACTAGAAATCGGGTGTCCTGACTTCCTAATCTCTTTTCTCTACCCACATGCTTCCTTGATTAATGTACTTTCCATTCAATGCGCTGTTTTGTTTTAACTTTCCCTTCCCTACAGGCAGTGTGGGGCCCACTCCTTGATAAGAAAAGAGAAGTTATAGGAAGAAACAATGTGCACCCAGAAAGCAGGTGTCAGCTGTCCATAACCCAGAGGCATCAAACAAGGGACAAGAATCCAGGCTTTTTTTTAAATTATGTAAATGATGAAAGCCACCTTTTGCTACATCCTTTCCATCAGAACTCGTGGAGCATTTGTGGCTTTGATTAATGAGGTTATATCCAAGAATGATATTTATGTTACCCGATAAAGACACCATGGGGTTGTTCCGGGCTCAATTTTGGCAACTTGCTCAATAGTCAAGCTGGGCTTTTTTTTTTCCTTCTATCTTATCGACCAGGTACAAAAGGATGTTGTTTAAATGAGAAAATCTCTTCCTTCGTGTACTGTTCTAAACTCAGTGGGTTCTCTTTGCAGCCAGGTGAGAAAAAGTTGCAATTTCAATGCAGAGAGCCCTTCTGAATGCCTGCGGCCTGGGAGGTATAATGAACAAGCTTCAGTCTTGGATCGGTTCCCAGACCCACAACGCGAGAATGCTGTGGTGTCTAAACAGAAGTCCCTGGCTTTCTTTCAGTCCCTAGTCTTATTAGGTTTGATGCTTCTTTATTATGTTTTGTTCTGCATCTCTAAATCCCCCTTCTGAAGCATAATGCTGCAAACTTGGGGTCTGCATGCCCAAGAGCATTGTCCCTCGGTCGCCATGGTAACCCAAGCGCATCCACCAAGCACTTTCCTCCAAATGAAATAGCGAGCTCGGGATCTGAGCATGCACCTTGCATGCACCCACCCCAGCCAGTGAATATCCCCACAGGGGTTTCTGTTTATGAGCGAGGGTTGGCAAGAGCCGAAAGGGCCAGCGCAACTGTGTTTTATCGACTTTATTAAAATACCTGGGATACACATTCAATTTCTATTTATTGTTGTTTCACCTGTGCCGAGACGGGAAGTACTGGCACTTGACAAATGGGCTGAAAGGCTGTCGAGTTTCACTCTGGAGTTGGTGGAGAACAGATGCCGAAATGTGGTTTCCTAAGAGCCTAATGAGACTTTGTACTTTTACAGTGCCTTTCATCAGTGACTCTCAAAGGCTCCCTCATTAGTCCCATAAGCCCCCTGGGAAGGAGGTAGGTGGTGAGCGGGTCCCCCCACAAGGCAAGCCCAAGGCAAGGGGAGGCCTCAAGCTAGTTGCCTAGACATAAACAGGACACGGATCCACAAACAGACCATTGGAGCCCCAGTCTGACGGGGCCGCTCTAATCATGTAATTACCCAGCAATCGTGCCCTTCATTTGCATTTTTAATTCCACTCATTAAACTCACGGCTTCTGTTTAGGGAGAC
The DNA here is from genome assembly GCF_002201575.2 of Neomonachus schauinslandi. Taxonomy (NCBI): domain Eukaryota; kingdom Metazoa; phylum Chordata; class Mammalia; order Carnivora; family Phocidae; genus Neomonachus; species Neomonachus schauinslandi. The sequence goes on from NC_058405.1 coordinate 163,477,547, forward strand.
TTGTCTCCACACATCTCAACCGTCTGAATGCCTGTGGCTGGCCCCTTTATGCAGTAACCAGGCATCCCCATAGAAAGGTTGAGGAAAACATTCGCTTGCGCCCGCCGCAAAATAGCCCACAAACTACCTACGCGAAATGGCCCAGGAAACGGTCGCCTCCATGGAAACACAAAGCAGTCCGTTCTGAACGTCCCCATGTGCACAGCTGAGAAGCCCTCAGTAGGCCTAAGGCACCTAAAACCTTCCTCCCCATCCCAAACTACATCTCCACGTTGTTCAAAGTGGGTGGGGGCCTTGGATGGTATCTAACTCCCAGAAAGGCCAACTTCAGATGAAGAACTCGAGCCCCAGAGAGATTTGTCAGTTAACTCCAAGCCCCCCAGCGAGGCAGCGGCAGAGGGAAACCCAAATGGCCCACCCAGTGGTTCACCCGCCTTCCCTACGTTAGCTGGACGATCCCAAGACAAATTCACATGGAAAGCTTTGTCCTGCATGTGTTGCCCTTGAGTATTAGCAATATGAGCTCCATACTGACAGGGATTCTGTTTGTGTTGTTCTGCTGTATCCCTGAGAAGAGAGCCTACTATTTAACCAATTCTCCATAAATGTTTGTTGATGGTCAAACATCTGTGCTGATCCTACCCAACATGGTAACGTCTGAAGAACAAGGAACAAGGACTCAGAAAATCCATTTAAGCCTCAGCCTTTTCGTGTGTACGTTGAGGGACCATCTATGTCCCACCTGATTCGTGGGACGGTTGACCTTGCCATGCCCTCTGCCTAGACGTATTTCCCTCATGGAGAGCTCAGCTCGAAGGTTGCCTCCTCAGGGAGGCCTTCCTTGACCTGTGTGTTTATTGTTTATCTCCGTCATCCCAGTCACTCCTTTCCATTTTACTCTATTTTATGCCCTTTTTTGTTATTGCTGGTATGGCAGTTATGAATAGTTGAAACTCATTTTACAACTCTCTCCCCTGCTCTGATGTAATCTCCATGAGGTCAAGGATTTTTGTCTGTCTCATTCACCACACTGTTCCCAGGACCTGGACCAGTGCCTGACACAGGGAAGATGCTCAGTAAATGTTTGTTGAACTAATAAATATAGAATGAAAAAACAATGAGAGAGAAAGTGCTAACGATCATAAAATCCAAAGTATTTGTTTCAAAACTAGAAGTGTTTAGTGTTCTGGTGTTACTCATATTTATCAACATTAGCAGCAACTTGGAGCTTCATTAACCCTCTTAGGACTTGAACAAATTTCCAGAGTTGATGTGTGTGTACAAAACACATCCATACAACATATCATTATCTTCCTGGTTCCAAGTGATCCCACAGTTGGTGTTCTCACTATTTGTCTCAGCCTCTGGGGCTTCATTAATGTAATTATAGACACAAGTCACCAGTTGGGTATATAATTGGGATTATCTATATAGAGCTAATCACTGAAAGGCAAAGCCAGAGTCACCCAGGAAATCAACTGGTCCAACTGGTCCATTTTACAGATGTAGAAACTGAGGCCCTGGCAAGTTGAGGTACCTGTAAGAATCAACCTGAAGAAAAACCATCCCCAAAGGGGACAAGTCACATAGTGTTATCCAAAAGGAACACAGGAACAGCAGCAAACATTGCATTAAACGTCCCACGCACACTCAGAGCCCTTCCCACTCTGTCACACTGAAGAACTACCCTGCAATGGTCCTTCACTAATAATCTCTCTTTACTGTAAACAAACACACCAAAAAATAGAAGCGTCACCGGGCCGATCAAAAGGGCACCATCAGTATTTCTTGGGTTTGGGAACAAAAAGCCAATACACTACTCAATTATGATGTATCTGTCTTCTGTAAAAGGCATTCTCTGTAATTTCCCCCTTTCTCGGCCACCTCACCCCCCAGGCAAGGCCCAGTCCCCACAGGGCGTTGATATGCATCTGGTTTTCTCTTCCTGGCTGGCCGTATGAACCTGCTCCCATCAGCCCGCACGCACCCCTCTCTGTGGGAGGACTCCGGACACCAGCCCACTGCGCTCAGCGGCTATGTGCGTTGCTAAGAGGCAGCGTAATGCAGTCGGTGGGTGAGAGCCTTCCTTGGCCTCAAGCCAAGAGTCGGTGTGATTCCTTGACTGCTCTCCACACCGCATCTCTCTCAATCGAATGTCGGTCTGACAATTTTCTCAAAACTAGCCGCCCCTTTCCTAAATATTCCTGACACGTGCAACTTGCCGGTGCCTCCCTGGGTGGCGTCGGACGGCTCCAAGATGTGCCTTACTATCAAGTGGCTTTGTCACATGAGAATACGCTGGGCTAGACCCTCAGTTTACCACTGAACTGATAGCTTGGAAAACTGCTCTTATGAATGTTCCATCACGTTTCCATTACTTGGCATTTTTGAAAACACAAAGTTAGCCCTGAAAGACTGATTAATTCCTCTATGGCATTCTGAGCACTCACAGTGTCTCCAAATCCAGTGGCCGTCACCAGTGACTTAGGTGCTGTGGGCTGGACAGAGAGCTGTCCCCAGGCAAGCAAACAGCTCTTGATTGTCCCTGTGGCTCATGCGCCTGTCTCCTGCTGCGACATGTGTGAGTCCCTCGAGGACGGGGACCATGTCTTACTTGCCTTTCTATTTCCCAAACCGAGAGCAGCGTCTGGTCCATAGTGGGTGTCTCTCTGTGAAATGAAATGCAGAGTCTCATTTTTGTTATCTTTTATTATGGTAAAATACACAGAACCTAAAACTGACCAGCTTAACCATTTTAAAGTGTGCAATTCAGGGCATTAGGTACATGCACAGTGTTGTGCGGTCACACTTTTTTAATTTTAAAATCTCTTCTTAATAAAATAACTTTAAATAGGTTAACAGCTTTTCCTAAGAAATGAATAAACAAAAAATAAAATAAAATATGGAGACTGATTTAAGGGAAATCTAGGCAACAAGGTATGAATATTGTTTCCTACTAAGTACAACTGTTCTTGCTGCTCAGCTCTTCCGTGACCAGCACTGAGGACACGTGCGGGACGCAGCTGTATTGAGCACTCTGCTGGACACTGGGAATAAGTAGATGGAAAGCCATGGCCATTGCCCGAGAGGGGCTTAAAGGCCAGGAAAAGACGGCTGCTTCTTTCTAATTCCACACACCATCATGCAAACCTCACAAGGCCAGGGATACTCGTCAGTTTTTTCCCTCCATACCGAACAGTGCCTGGCATCATTTTAGGCACTTAACGAATATTTGTTGAATGAATAAATAATGAAAGTCTTTCTGGAGAAGTCGGGGAAAGCTTCATAGAAGACATTAGATTGAACTTAGTCTTGAAGAAAAAGTACAAACATCCCTCGTGGGAGAAGAGGGTCTGCTTGGAATGCTGGGGGAGCAGGCAGGTGGTGTGACTGGATGCTACCGGGAAGGCCATGTAAGCAGAGACTGGGTCGTGAAGGGCCCTGTATGCCATGTCGAGCAAGCTGGAGTTTTCATTTTTGTCTTGCAGGTGAAGAACTTTGAGCAAAATGTTTGCATTTTGGAAAAGTCCCCGGAGAGTGTACCACATTAGCAGCGCTTGCCAAGGCTCACCATTCGGATCCCTTCCCCATGGGGAGCCTTCAATCATGTGATATGCCCAGAGAGCCCTTCGTATTCCCACCCTGTCAACCTGATCCCTGATGGGAAGCTCCCCTGGCCTCTCCATCCCAGCCTTCCCACTGAACTCCCTGCTCCCTGAACCATGTTCTTCTCCTGGCGAAGAGAAACACAATGAAGAGATACCAGCACGAAGCCACTTGGGGGGCTCCTCCCCATAGGATTACTCTTTCAATCAGCTTTTAAATTCTTCCCATCCACCCCGAGTTTGGGTTCTCTTGGAAGCAGACGCTGGGACAAGGACTTGAGAGGGAAGGGGTTCTGGGGAATGATGCCCAGATGAACAAGTGAGCCAGTGGAGAACGTGGGGACACATGCAATAAAGAGCCAGCTGGTGAGTGAGCTACCCTGGGAGGACTCTGGAGCTTGAACTCACCATAGAACTGTAGAGAGTACATCTTGCAGTTGTCTCTGGGGAGGCCAAGGAAGTTGGAGTCTTTATCCACCAATTCCTAACCCTTTGGCTAAGAATGTCCCCGGAGGGCAGTAAATCCGGGACAGCTGGGGTCTGCCCTGTGCTTGGGTTGACAGAGCCTCAGACAGAGAAGCAAGACCAGGGCATGTGAGTGTGGAGCCCTTAGTGTGCACGGGCACTGCCTCTCCCCTGCAGGGGAACACGGAGGTGGGCCAAGGGCCCGGGAGCCAGGCATCAGCAGCATACCACCTGCCCCACTGGAGGCAAGCTTCCCTTTGAAAAGACTGTGGCAGAGACAAGGCTCTGTGCTCGCCATACCATCTCTCCTCAAGCACACAGGAAGACCACACGTCCCCAGCTCCCTTGTCGTTAAGCCGCCTCATTCACAACTAAGTTGGGGAAGGGGTTACCACTGGACTAAGTTCTGCCCAGGAGAATATAGAAAGAAGTGACCTAAGTCCCTTCCAGACTGGCCCTTCAAAACATCCGGGGTGGTCCACCAGTTCTCGTTTTGCCTTCCTCGACTACCTTGGAGGCCATGTGTTTGAAATGGCATGTTGTGACTTTGTTAAATTAACGTGTCAGGTGGAGCACAGGGTGCCGGATGGGGAGCTGCGGTTCGACCACAGATCATAAGAGAAACTGAAATAGAGATGTTCATATTCACATTTCCTGAAGGAAGTACACGGCGCACCTTGAGGGGCCACACGGGGAGGTCAAGGCAGAGGGGAGACAGAAAGGGAGCAAGGGCACCTGGGGCACATTCCTTCGCGAGGGCCCACAGGTAGAGTGCTTTGGGGTTCCCCGGCCGGACCCAGATCGGTCAACTCAAATCAAAAGAGTCGGGTTTTAGTAAGCGTAAGGCAAGCAGATGCTGGGGGTAGGGAGACCGCTGATCACAAGGACGGTCGAGGAATTCACAGCAGAAACTTACGTGTGTTCGTGACACTCGGGCTACTGTCCGGGCACGTGCTTGCAGAAGGGACTAGCGGCAGGTTAAGGTTCCTGCAGGTCACGGGGCCAAATAAAATGGATGGCAAGGCAGCAATACCGTGGAGTAGCTGAGCTAAACTCTCGACATGCTAGGAACACAAACTAGGAAGAGTGTTTATCCCTGAGTCCCTGCATGGAGGAGCCTACCAAAGAAAGCCACTCGGATCACACCAGACTGAGAAATAAACAGTTGAAACAAGTTGCTTGGGTGGGGAGATGTATTTGTTACTGCTGTAGGGCCCAGCCTAGCCTGACTAACACAGGGTACATGTGGACTCCGCCTTAGCGGAGTCTGCATGCCTTAGCAATATGCTCCTTTCCCCCTCCTTCCTTCAGAACTTGAAAAGAATAGTTTAATGCAATTTTAGGACTTGAAACAGAATGCTTAAGTTTCAAAGAACAAATATGCTCAGCTGAGTGATATTCTCGCAGTCTGCAACGAACCTATGAAACCCAGCTGCTATAATGTATTTGCTAGCATCTCTCCAGGCCCCCTGCCCACTGGAAGACCTCAATTTCAGCAGCAAGGTTCTGCCTCCCACCCCCTCCACTTAACAGATCTAGAGAAACTACCAATTACTACTCAACAGCCTTGTGAGGAGCAGCCCTCGGGGTCAGAGGACGACATCCTGGAGGGCTATTTGCAATGATTATGTAATTAATATTATCATGATATATAACTGCATATAATGGTTTTCAGAGCTGGAGACCTTTTCTTCCTTGGCTATCCTTCAGAGCAAGGAGGTTCCTTGTTCTACCTGTATGACATTCAGGAGCATCCTTCGGCAGCCTGGTTTATAAGTTTTACTGTACATCTTGAAGTCCTTTCTTGAAAACCCACAGATCCTGGCAAGTTTTGAACTAGGTCGTGTGGCTCTCCATCACCTTCACAGTCTTTAAAGGCATCAGTCTACACAAATGCTTGATTGTGGCCATTGACTCCTCCCAAAGTCAACACTTCTTTATTGACTGAGAAAGACATAACTGACCAAAACTTCACCCAGCTCAATATTTGCCTAGAGACAATAAATCTCAACACTGGCCGGAACTGAAAGTCGATGGCTGTGTATTGTTACCTACTTTCTTTTGGCAAGAGCAATCAGTTGGGTATAGATTTTGAAATAATTTCATTTTGATTGGAGCGTGGGACCAGCCTGACTGTGCAGGCAGAAAATGAAGGGTGGAAAGTGTGATAGGAACAGCTGCTCCTTGTAGCCCCATGGTTAAAGGTAGTGCCGTGAGCAGCACTTAAATAAGACAAAAGGACCCCTGTCATCTATCAAGCATCCAGAAGGGCTGCTTTATGTGAGATGATGTCATCATAATGGCAAAGTGTGTTAAGCCCTCTGTGAATCCCCACCGGGTATTTGTCCTGCATGAGAATCAATTACAGAAAAGATAAATGGTACATTAGAAGTGTCTTTTGGCATATATTTCACTTCTGATATATGTTGTTCTGCTGAGCAACAAACGATTTAGATAAACCTCAAGGTCATGTTTGGACCAGAGAGATGTTTTTCATTAGCCAGAGAGTGACCATCCTGATAACAGAAAAAGCAGCTTATGGAAAACTGTAGAACACCCACCTCCTCGGGGGCAGCCCCAGAGGCCTCCGTGGGCCGCCCGGATAGCGCTGAATGCCCTGGATGCAGCCACACTTGGAGGAGGGACCGTGGACTGTGCATCCCCCCAGTTCAACTGCTCGTCAATGACAGATCTAAAAACCGGCTGAGTTGTGACTTCTTTCCCCCACGACAGCCTATGGCCCGTGTTATCACAGTTGATTTCCTATTTTGGCCAAGCCTCTTGTTTTTTCCTGCGACTTTTTCACAATTCCACTTGGGAGAAGGGAGTGTGTGTTCATGCCTCCTTTGGGTCACCTGGGCGTCCATCTCCTTGTCACGAGGTCTCAGATCCATTGCACTGGGATGTTTGTACTGCCTGTCCTACCCTATGGGTCCGGCCTCAGTGGGCTGCAGCACAGTCACCCTAGGTCATTCTGTCCAGTACCCGCGGTGGGCCCTGCCTGAAGGGCCCATCCTCCCAGGACTTGGCTGCCTCCTCAAAGGCTGGTGAACGCCACTCTGCTCCATGTCTTTGTTCCAAGTTCTTAAGTGTTACTAGGGGACTCAGTTGCTTTCCTTGTAAAAGGTTGCCCATCATATTTTCATAAAGAAAAATTTAAGAGGTGCCTGGGTGGCTCAGTTGGTTAAGCAGCTGCTTTCAGTTCAGGTCATGATCCCAGGGTCCTGGGATCGAGCCCCGCGTCGGGATCCCTGCTCAACGGGGAGCCTGCTTCTCCCTCTCCCTCTGCCTGCCTCTCTGCCTACTTGTGCTCTCCCTATCTCTCTGTCAAATAAATAAATAAAATATTTTTTTAAAAAAAAGAAAGAAAGAAAAATTTAAGTATTTTCTCAGAGTCATACACTAAGAAATTCCCTCCGACCCCTCAAATCTCGGGTGTCTTCTCCATTCTTCCCTAGCCCTCTCTAGATACAAAGAGCCCATATTGTAATCCCCTGGTTATTTTTTTGTCATCTCAGTAGCCTTAAGCATTAAGCGCCATGAGAGACCCTGTCCATCTTATTTGCCACCTTACTGCTGATTATAAGCCTGGATGTTGGCACATAATATATACTCAACAAAGATTTTTGAAATAAATGAAAAAGTCTTAGGACATCAAAAGTCTGTGCCCATAGTTTTCTACCAGGGTCTGTTACAGCAGGACCAAGAACTCCAGAGATTAACCCTCTGTTTTCCTCATTCCTCAGACTATGAGCAACGGAGGCTCAGCAAAACGAAGGGACTACATAAGGCCCAGCACTGCAGTCCTGTTCACTCTCTCAGGAGCGTATGGGCTGTCAGTGTGTACGAACCAATCAGAAGGGAACAGACCATAAGGGTCACTACTGGTTCCGAGCCAACGAGCACTGCTTCCTGGCTTGTGAATTTTTTCCCTTCTTTCCATGGAGAATGTGGACCTGGCCAGAGAGAACAGTGAGTTCAGCAAGGGGAAAACGATCCTAAATCACAGGCACACTAGTGTGTGTGAGCTCACCCTCTGTCCCCACAAAGCTGCATTGGAGGTGCCTCTCTGCACACGGTGGCTCTGCCCCAGCACTCCCCACACCGCATTATGACCTCCTGGTTATTTCTCTGATCCTTGCTTTCCCCATGTGTAAGCCGCTGATCTTCTAAAGCTAAGGTTGGGATTTTTTTAATAGCTTGATTGAGTTATAACTGACATACGATATCACACGTGTTTGAAGTGTACAATTTTGGTAAACAGATACTTTTTTTTTCATCCACAAAACCATCACCACAATCAAGACGGTGAACATATTCATTAGCTCCCAAAGTTTCCCCACTCTCCTGTGTTAGCCGCCGCCCCCCTTCTCCCAGCCTATTTCTCAGGCAACCACTGATCTTCTTTCTATTACTATAGATTAGTTCTCATTTTCTAAAATTTTATATTGGAATGATACCACATGTACTCTTGTTCGCTGACTTCTTTCACCCAGCTTCATTATTCTGAGCTCCATACATGTCACACGTGTTAATAGTTTATTTAAGGATAAGAGTTTTTAAATTCTTATCTTGAAAGTTTGAGGGCATCCTAAAAATTGGAAAAGACTGGGTTCTTATAATATATTATAACACAGACTGTCTAGATTTGTTCTAGAATTAGCAACCCTGATATCAACAGGAAACCCACCATAAGGAAAGATTCAGAACCGGAAAGGAACAAATCACAAGTGGAGATAAACAGCTAAGAGAACAGAGAAAAAGAGCTGGAAATAGCTCCTGAATTTCCTTCTGTCTCTAACTCTCTCCCCCACTGTGCTTCCCCAAGACCCACTGTCACCAATTCATCTTCATCTGTCACTGCAAGTACTTACTTTGCTCTTCTTCCAAATATCTCACCTCCACTATAAATAAAGCCTTTTTTTTTTTTATCACCTACCTTCGGCTGAGCAAGAAAGAGTGAAATTACCTCCCACTCAAACATCTCACTGGAAACCCCACCGATTCTGGGTTTAGAATTTTGAATCCACTGTGACTTGAGACAAATGTTTCCTTTTCAGGGTTCCCACATAAGGGTCCCAATGCCTGGCTTCATCTGCCTCCCCCACCACATCTCTGAGACCTCAACCTAACCAGGGGACGTTACCCACTGATTATAATGCAAGCTGATTTCAATACGTTATCCAGGTAGCCCAGGACCGATGCCTCTTCAAGTGGGAGGCTATTTCCATGTCTTATTCTCTATAATGAAAGGACTATACAGGTATACTTCTCTTTGCTAAAACAGCTGAGCTCCAGGGGCAAGCACCGTGTCAGCTCGTAGGCTGCTGCTTTTCCAGAGTCAATCCTTTCAGCCCAGAATAGCTGGCTCTCATGCCCCAGTTGCCTCTTTGAAACCGTTAAATGTGTAATGCCTTCCCTCCTTGACTTCTGCATGTGCAAGCGCCTAAATCCCAGAAGGCTGACTGCGGTGAGAAGTCCAACCTGCCGCTAGCCCTTTGAGAGACACTGGGTTTGCTATTTGCTTTGTAAAAAGTCCATCTATCCTCCATGTGTTTTTCCAGAACTCCTAGCATAAAACTTACCTAGTTAATGGGCAGAGTTTCATGCATTAAACAGCACAAATTCCAAAGCTATGGCTGAAGGCAGGACAAAATGATTCCCTTGCAGATAAAGAAGGCGCCATTCCAATGACTGTAAACCTGGCCATAAATTGCCAGGCCCAGAGCAATCCTTTATCCAGACTGGTGGGGAGTGTCTGGCCATTCCTTAGCCCGACACTTTACAAGTGGAAGACTCTTTTTCCCCTCACACTCCACAAGCAACCTATGCCAAGAATTTGCTCATGCTTCCAGCCAGAGGTTTAATTACTTGGGACTTCATCAGTCATGCTGTTGTTGTGTAGAGCTGCACATATTCTGAGTCTTCAAAGACCCTTCCCTACCAGGCCTGACCTGTCTTACCTGCCTGACCTCCTCTGTCCCTCGATACATCCTTCCAGACCATGACCACATCCTGGGCTTTTTGCCACTCAGACCCCTTTTCCACAGTGTCTCCTTTACCTAGATGGTCTCTGGAGGCCCCACCTCACCGATCTTTGCCTATTGAAAACCTGCCCATCCTCCAAGTCTAGACCTAAATGCCCCTTGTCCTTAATGCTTCCATTAATCCCCCAACCAAAAGTGATCTCTTTCCCTTTCTTTTCTTAAAGCACTTTATTCAGTCCATAAATATGGAAGATGTCCGATTCTGCCTTGACTGTAGCTCAAGCAATCTAGGGAGCCATCAAACCATCACTGACGTCTGACATTGGAGATAACTTCGGGACAGACACTCTGCTTCCACATGGATCAGTGCACTTAATCTTCAAAGAACTGTCTAAGTCCCAAAGAAGTTATTTAACTTTTCTAAGATCACAAAGCTCGTAAGTCACAGATTTGCACATAAGTTCGAGAGACCCTTGCATTTAACCAAGGTGCTAGACGGAAGGTCCTAAGGAGAACAGCTCCCCAAGTCCTTGCAGCGTGCCTGCCTACAGTCACAAACACAACCCACACACAGACACCCAGTCTTTTGTAAAGATTTCTTTTTATTTCTATTAATATTTATATTCATATTTATGTTTATATTCACACCTACATATGTAGAGCTGTATCTCACATAAATGCAATGAACGAATAGGGTTTCCTGTGGCTGCAGGAGCAAATCACCACAACGTTGGTGGCTCAAAACAACTGAAATTTCTTCTTTCACAGTTCTGGAGGCCAGCGGTCTGAAGTCATTGTCACTAGGCCAAAATTAAGGTGTCGGCCGCTCCCGCTAGAGGCTCTGGGAAAGAATCCATTCTTTGCCTCTTCCAGCTGAAGAGCTGGTGTCTGCCCACTTTCCTTGGTTTGTGAGTGCCTCACTCCAATCTCTGCCTCCACCTCCACATTGCCTTTTCCAGGTTTGTTGGCCTCTCTCTTACAGGACACTAGTGATGACTTTTAGGGTCCACCCAGATAATCCAGGATAATGTCACCGGTCAACATCTTTCACTTAATCACATCTGCAAAGACCCTTTTGCCAAATAAGGTGGCACATTCCAGGGACTAGAACCTCCTCTTCCTGGGCCATTGTTCAGTCAACTCCAACAACCAACCTTGACTCTTACTCCTAAGACATGGGCGTCCACTGTCAGCTGATTTTATAAATTAACACATTCTAAACAGTGAGATAAGACTCTGTAGGAACCACTTCCTCAGTCCCTGATAAAGAAGTGACCAGAATTTCACAGAAGACTTCTTTTAGAAGCTGGGTTCAAACATGAAGAGTATGTTCTTCAATAGAAAAAAGAAACAGAGCTCATTCCCCTCAACATATTGCAGGTCAATTTTTATGGCTGAATCAACAAAATGCTCTCCATAAACTACAATTTTGTGCAACACAAACTGTTTCAGGAACACTCCTGCTGCCAAGATGAGAAGTAGATGTGGCTCGTTCCTTACCCTGGTGTCTCTGAAAATTCTTTCCCACGTATCTCGAGGTTGCCTGTGCTAACAACAGGGATAGTATATCACCCTCCAGCGACCAGCCAGCTACCCCTCCGTTAGGGGCCCAGGGAATCTCAGAGCACAGAGCATGAAACACTTCAAGATTCTGTGGTAGAAACCCCAGACAGCAGTTGTCAGAGGAAGTTACATAAGCATATTAACAAGGGCCAATGTGAAATCACACGCTTATGTCGAGCCCACCGACACTGACAACTTCGATGGGTGAGTCTTTGCTAACAATTCTCCGTTAGGGAAACAGCCTCGCTAGACGATGCTCAGATGTGTAGAATGCCCAGAAGGCCTTTGGTCAATATGATTTTATGGTTTGTTTAAAAACGGTTAAATAGCTATTAAGCTTCCCTCTCTCTGGCCTGCCTCCCTGCCTGCATATAAGTCATGCGTGCGTTTGCTCTCCCTCTAAATCTCCGAGACACATAAACACACACACTCTCTGTAACTTGATTGCTCCATTATGGGGAGGAGACATCATGATTTTTCCACCCCTGTTGAAGGTTAAGAATGCAGTCACAACCATGAACGTGAGCTCACCAGCCTTCAGTGACAGGCTCGGTCACTTATGAGTCACAAGAGTTCTCTCTGCCCTGAGACGCAGCCAAGGGTGGGGGTGTTGGCGGTGGGTGGGGGGTGGGTGGGGGGCTTTCTGATCCATTCTCTGTTTCAAACAGCTCAATACAATTGATAGAATTAGACAGCTTTCTTTCCCTAGTGATAGTTCAGCCTACCCTGTTTTATTTCTGCTGGGTTGGCACTAACCAGCCAGCCAGGTTGTTAACCACATTTATTACTCAAAGCCAGAGAGCCCACAGCACATGCTCCCTCAGGACCCTCTGGGTCAGGCAGGAAGTCCCCTCCAGAAGCAGATTTCAGTGGCTGCCAGTTGGATGGCCATTTTGATCAGGAGCCAGGCCCAGTTTCTCTTCCAATGTCACACTTGGGGGAGGCTCAGCAGCCGTGAAGCCTCTCCTGGGACTCTCATCCAACTGTTACACAGAACATGGATTTGCCTGACAAGCCCCAAACAGCACAAGCTATTTTCCCCAAACCCTTTATCTATGCATCCCAAGAAGGATTCGGTTAGGATAGAGCTATATTTTATACCACTCGGCATGTTGGCAGTTCTCTCCTTCCCTAACATGTGATTTAGAATAACAGTATGTAAGGATCCGGGGTTAATACAATAACGAAATCTAATCTTAGCACAGAACAAGGGAGAACAGAGATGAACATGGTCTATGCTATGGAAACTGGCAAATTCACCAAATGTTTACCTTTTGATTCACAGAACAAATCCTTACTATAAGCTAAACAGATCGTAAGAACAAAGGTGATATTCTCTGCAGTTTAAAAATATGACATGAAATTCAGAATTGAATTCAAAAATTAACATTAATTTCTTCACTCACTGGAACTGGAGGAAACAGAGGGCTTCATCCATCCCTTGGAGAACTTGAAACCGCTCAGTCCCTTCTTGATCGCATCTGTTCATCGTGGAAATAAAGGAGGCTTCCGTTTCACCAAGAGTGGAAGATGGCAGTGTTAACCCTGCCACAATATTCCTTCAGGGACTCCCAGGAAAGAAGAGAAGGGAGAGAGGGATGGAGAAGCAACAGCCAGAGCCAAAAGAAGAAAAGATCCAAAGTCTCCAGGAAGCTATGGACATAAACACATTGCCTTTGTTAGAGAATTCTTCTCATCCTACGTTTTTGCACATGTCTACAGAGAACACACCCTTTTAAGGCTAGGACACAGGCCTTGTCTTCTAGACAGCATTTGGTAGCCTCGAAGAAATGCAGAAAAGGAAGGTCTGCCCCTCAAAAACAACACAAAACAAAACAAGACAAAACCTCCCCATGATGCATCAATTCACCTCTGTGTGTTGAGAATGGCCTTTCCCCACACGTTCCTCCTAGAAGAAGGTATATGGCGAATCCCTTGCTCATTAGCATGGGTAATACTTGCAAATTCTTCAGCAAAGGAGAAATCAAGAAGATTTAAGGATGCAATGTGAACTAAGAGCAACAGAAATGGAGGTCGGGAGTGGGGTCCCTGCTGCTCTGTGTGGAGGCTCTACCCAGATTTGGACAGGTGCTCAGGCCACAGTCCAGGGAGCTACACTGGGAGACCAGAAGGCAATTTTGTGGAATGGGGAGAAGCACGCCTTCCTCCTGGCAAACTCAGAGCCACAGCAGGGCGTTCAGCTTGGCCATCAGCTCCCACTCTTCTCCTCCGCCAGGCCCCCTTTAGGGGTACGCAAGCTGCACAGCCATGGGCAGGGGCTCTGGCAAGAAGACAAAACCTCAACTTCACAGTTTCATGTGGGGACTGACCCTGAAGAAGAACTTTCATCAAGAGACAAAAGGAAAAAAGACCTTTGGGCCATTTTTGTTATTACTTGAATTCATGCTCCCAGATATTACTCCAAGTACCCCACGTGTCTTCAATCCTCTAATGGCTGAGAGACACTGGCGTGTGCACTCACCATAACTGTCTCGAAATGTTCTCTACACCTTTTCTGTTTCTGTACCCAGAATCTACCATTTTCCCCATCCCTATCTCCCCCATTGTTTCCCTGTTCTCCTGACATAAATAAGAAACAAAATGATGGATGGGTTTGTGGCATTTGCATTGCTGAATCACCGTTCAAGAAATCATTCATGAGCTTAGACCATTCTAGACCTAGAGCATGCTCTCTGCCTACATCTTCAAAATCCTGGCAATCCCAGAAAGTCTAGCCTCATGTATAAATCTTTACACTTACTTCCATGAATGGAGGGCAGAATCAAATATGTGTACCTCTCGTGCCCAGGAATCTACAGGTAGAAAGTGGAGGGGCTGGGATTGGAACACAGGAGCCCCAGGGTTCATGACCACCATGCCCGCACAGGATCCCAGGGAGGGTACAGTGAAGCTGGGGATGTCTAGGAATGCTCCTCCTGATTTAGATTCTGCCTTTCAGATTTGGTGTCTGATATCTTGCTCTGCACCCTACTAACATGTCTTCCAAATGGAGACAGTGCCCATGAGCAACCGGGCAGGGTCTGGGTAATAAGCCCCTAGGTACGCTGCCATTCAACCAGCACCAAATATTACTGAACAAACGGGATTCACTCTAGGTTGGCCAGAGGCTCCCTCAGACCTGGATTCACATTTCATGGCCAAAAGGATAAGCCCTCAGGCTAAGGAGGACAACCATAAGCAGCTTACGGGTCGCCTTGCTAAACACGGTAACTACGGACTGGGAGACAGGAGACGGAACAACAAGTATCTTTTACTTCCATTATCAGTAGGGGCTACCTCATTAGTGTTTTCTGTTGATAAAAGTAATGGACTTTAACCTCAAATCATTGTTGCTATACTTGGAAATGTTCATATATTAGAAATATTTGCAAAATTCTTATAGGTTTAAAGAAGATTCTCTCAACTCTTAGCTAAATTACTAAATGAGGAGGCAGATCATGGGAAGGACCAATATATTTCCCCTCCAAGTCATGGTCTATATTTGATTTTCCTCTTTCATGTCATTAAATTAATACCTTGAATTTTTATTATATTAAATAGCTGTAAAAGATATGTTTTCCAGTATATTAGAAGCATACTTTAAATATGTTTTAATCATAATCTTGGAGCTAAGAATTTAAGTCCAATTTGTGGAAAATGTCTCTCACCTAAACTGTTTAGAAAAACTAAATCTTATTGTCAAACCAATTATCAAGTCAAACTCACTGTAAGTCAGAAAAAAGTCTAATTTTACCTTGTTAACTCAAACAAATGTGTTAATACAGGATCCCATGACTATTTCCTTTGTTCTGGATCTAATTCCAAAATGGATGCATGGTGGGTAGATGAATAGATTAGAGCCCTACCGTGAGTTTATCACCTGGATGAGATAAGGTGTCCTCTCCCTCAATATTTCTTTTTTTTTTTTAATTGTGGCAAACAGCACATTACATAAAATTTACCACCTTAACCATTTTTTATTCTTTTTTTTTATTATGTTATGTTAGTCACCATACATTACATCATTAGTTTTTGATGTAGTGTTCCATGATTCATTGTTTGCCTATAACACCCAGTGCTCCATTCAATACGTGCCTTCTTTTTGTGTGTGTGTGTGTGTTTTCATCTATTCATTTTTTGTTATTATGTTATGTTAATCACCATACATTACATCATTAGTTTTTGGTGTAGTGTTCCATGATTCATTGTTTGCGTATAACACCCAGTGCTCCATTCAATACGTGCCCTCTTTAATACCCATCTGCAACAACGTGGATAGAACTGGAGGGTATTATGCTGAGTGAAATAAGTCAATCAGAGAAAGCCATGTATCACATGATCCCTCAGTTTGTTTCCTGAGAGTTGCTGGAGTGGTGGGGGGTGGGAGGGATGGGGTGGCTGGGTGATAGACATTGGGGAGGGTATGTGCTATGGTGAGCGCTGTGAATTGTGTAGGACTGTTGAATCACAGACCTGTAGCACCTTAACCATTTTTAAGTGTACAGTTGTATACTTAACCACATTCACATTGTTACACAACAGATCTCTAGAAATTTTTCATCTTGCAAAACTGAAACTCTATACTGAGCGAATAACAACTCCCTGTTTCCCCTCCCCCCTACCTCTGACAACCATAATTCTACTCTTTTTCTATAAGTCTGACTACTTCAGGTCCCTCATATAAGTGGAATCATGCAGTATTTATCAATTTGTGGCTGGTTTATTTCACTTAGCATAACGTCCTCAAGTTTCATCCATGTTGTAGCCTGTGACAATATTTCCTTCTTTTTTAAGACTGAATAATATCCCATTGTATGTATATACCACATTTTCTTTACCCATGCATCCACTGATGAACATTCGAGTTCCTTCTACCCCTCGGCAATTGTAAATAATGCTACAATGAATGTGGGTGTGCAAATATTCCTTCAATATTTCTTTTTTTAAAAGATTTTATTTATTTATTTATTAAAGATTTTATTTCTTTATTTGACAGAGAGAGACACAGCAAGAAAGGGAACACAAGCAGGGGGAGTGGGAGAGGGAGAAGCAGGCTTCCCACAGAGCAGGGAGCCCGATGCGGGGCTCGATCCCAGGACCCTGGGATCATGACCTGAGCCGAAGGCAGACGCTTAATGGCTGAGCCACCCAGGCACCCCACCTTCAATATTTTCTTAAGAAAACTCTTTTTTGCATTGGGCTCATGAGAGCCTACGCTCAACAGCAATACGCTACTAAATTTTCCGTTTTAAGGGTTGTCCTGGGGGTATTCTATCCCCCGAGAAAATACACCATCATAAAATCTAAGATTGGTGAGAGGAATTCTTTTCTTTTATAATGTGGGGAGAAGGTGATTAGAAAAAGAAAGTCAAGAACCTGGCAGAACACAGACAGACTTCGTAGAGCTGGGTTAGCACGGAGGATTATGGAACTTGGGTTCCAGAATTCTAGGCCCTTACAGCTATCCCTGCCCCTATAAAGTGTCCACAGACTCCCAGAGGCATACATATCCCGGTTGAAAG
Organism: Neomonachus schauinslandi; assembly: GCF_002201575.2. NCBI lineage: Eukaryota > Metazoa > Chordata > Mammalia > Carnivora > Phocidae > Neomonachus > Neomonachus schauinslandi. The sequence continues at coordinate 163,494,689 of NC_058405.1, forward strand.
ACAGCTGATGACCTCACACAGTCCCTGGAACCCAGTACAAACCCCACAAATGTTAGGTTTCAGTGTTGCCTAGCCCTAGAGAATGCATTCCTACAAATATACCTACACCTTCATTCCACTCCTCCCCCCACTGCCAAAAACAGGTAACAGGTGCAGTGAAAAAATATACTGAGCTGAAGGAAATAGATGTATTTTAACCCCCTAGCAGGGAAGGTGCTCATTCCCTGCTCCTTGCATGCCTTATTAATGATGATGACTGTTTAATCACATCCCCCGGTGGTGGGGGAAACATCTTGTTCCCATTCGTTAGGTCACAATAACTTTTTTGTTCATCCAAAGTGCTTAGGATAAGGTTCAGTGCCTAATGTCACTGACAACACTTCTAATTGAAATCCCATCTGAAACACTGCATCTACATAATGGAGACCAGCCACATAATTCCATGCCTTTCAGAATGTCTTCTTCCTGCTCCTGCGCTAAGCTCTTGTACCTAATTCAACGGCAAGCCCATTTTTTGAAGTGTTTAGACTGCTCAGCAATTGAGTGCCACTGTAACCCAAGATTTGCAGTGCAAAAGGAAATGTTTGTTGAATGAATGCATACCGGCATGCATGAATGAATGGATGAACAAATGAATCGAGAGTGTAAGGCCACAAAGGATTTGATTCCGTGGTGCCAAAGAAAATCAGGAGCACACTCCTCAAGTGTTTTCATCCTTCTTGCTAAGCACAGCCTTGACTCGGTTGACACTAATTAAGTCCTCAGCAACAGCTAACGAACTGTTCAATAAAACTAACCAACCTTACATCCTGACCCCAGAAAAGGTCAAATGAGTCAATGACCCAACTCCAGAGCCAGGTAGCAAGGTCCTGAGAGATTTCCTTCAGATGTCCCTCAACGGGAAGGCTCTGCCACACAGCGCCCCTACTTCAGGCTCGGCGATCACTCGGATCCATTGCTTTCCCACCCTGTGGATGGACGCACACACCCATTTTCCAAACCATGCCATCCTTGGGAAGTCTGATCTACTGAGCCTTCACTGAGGGTCCTTCCACTCTGCCAGGTCCTTCTCTTTGCTCAAGGAAATTCCCCAAACCCCACACTTTGACCTCCCAGCAACACAGTGATTCACTGATTTTGACAATTAATCTCATCTTAAAAATAAAGAGATAGTAAGCAGGTGCCAATGAGAAATAAACATGGCAAAACTTTCTGTACATTGTAGAGAACCACGATTCTCTCAGAAAGGTTTTGTCTCTGCCCCCTCTGTCCCTGGGTGTGAAAGTGCATCATTTACTCCCCTTATCTTAGGATACAACCCAGGCAAGCAAGTCATTCTGCAATCAACCAACTTTCAGCAAACTCGGAAATGTGGACTGTGTCTGGAGATTGCGCTAGTTTAGTTATTTTTTAGCACTTTGGCCTGTCATAAAAACATTCTCTCAAATCCCGGTATTTTTCCTACACTCCCATAATAACTTCGAAATGTATTATTGCTGAGAAACCGCATTCTCCCTGCCAACAAGTCCCCAGAGGGAAAGCTCTAGCAGAAGAAAAGAAGTTTTTACAATCATTTCATGAGAGAACGTCGCTCATCCCCTGGACCTAATCAAGTTTTCCAAGACATGGGCCACAGCTGACACCCAGAGCTGCACTCTTTGTGTGTGTGCTTTTTTTTCTTTTCCTTTCCTTTAAAAAGAAATGGCCAAAAAACGTATGCTTTTTCTTCCACAGCAAAACATAATGAGCAAAACGAGCAACTACTGTTCTGGGAGCACTAATAGAGATTCTGGCCTGTAACTAAAAGACTTAGCGGGACCAGAGGACTAATTAACAGGTCAGCCAGTAATTCACTCACGCAGGAGGAAATGTGTATTTAAAAACCCAGGCTGAATGTGGCCCCGTGGAAGAGCGTTAGCATGGGGTGGGGAAGGGGGGCGCCCTCAGTCCCAGCCCCGATTAATGCGCCTGTCTCCTCCATAAATCAAGGGATATGTATGAAAGGGAAGCCCTTTCAGAGGCCTGTTTTTGGAAACGGGGATCTGCTTCTTGAAAGTTTGATGAACACTTGAATAAGCATCTCTGCCACTTGGTGGCTTTGTCTCAAGAGACACAGGAGATGATGAGCTTGGCTTCCCAGAGCTTGGGCTCCAAGGCAAGGGACCCAGTGGCCACTTTCTCTGTGTGTTTGTCACTCTTGCGTGGAAGGTTGAATCAGTGGCATGTGTCGGCTCGGCTGGCATCCCTTCAAAAAGAAACTTCTGTGAGCTGGCAGGCTTGCCCCACTGGCTATCAATGCTCTTAATGGGGATCCAGGGACATCTAGAACCTGCCAGTGCCTTCTAAATTAGCAAAGAAATATTACCAATGGGTTTGTTTTAGTATTATGTATTTCACTGAAGCTCAAAACATCAGAGGACCCATCCCATTTTTCAGTGGAAGTGATTAGGACTTTACAGGGAGGGCATATGTAAATGACTGACGTCAACATTCTCAGTGAGGGGCCTGAGCAAAACAGTGAGCTCATGAAAGTGTGTGTGCATGTGCATGCACGCACGTGTATGTGTGTGTGTGTGTGTATTCATTTCCTTTTACCACTGTAACAAATTACCACAAAAGTGGTGTTTCAAAACATGTGGATTTATTATCTTACAGCTGTGGAGGTCAGAAGACTAACATGGGTCTCTCTGGGCTAAAAGGGAGGTGCTAGTCAGCAGGGCTGCATTACTTTCTGGAGGCTCTACAGGACATGCCATTTCCTTGCCTTCTAACTTCTAGAGCTTGCCTGCATTCCTTGGCTCATGGCCCCTTCCCCCATCTTCAAAGCTAGCAGCATAGCGTCTCCCAATCCCTCTCTTACCCTGACCTTCAGCCTCCCTCCTCCACACTTAAAGGACCTTTGTGATTGCCTTGGGCCCATCTTTATAATCGAGGATAATCTCCTTACTGAAAGGTCAGCTGATGAGCAACCTTAATTCCTCATTGCCAGGTAACATAGTATAATCAGAGATTCCAGGGGTTAGGACGTGGACATCTTTGAGGTGCCATTATTCTGCCAACCGTGGCGTGTCTGTAATGGCCCCTTTCTTCCCTCTGTTCTCTCCTTGGCAGCATTTCCTCCTGCCATCAGGGATACTGGTTATTCGCATTTGGAGAGTGCAACAGTTTGCCCTACTTGATGGTTATATCACAGGGCTCCTGACTTCGCCTTCATTTCCTCTTTGTCTTTAATGGAAATTCAATTTACCATATATGCTTGCTTTTTATTCTGCCATCCATTTCCATCCATTTTATCAGCCGAACTGTTTCTTCATTCCTTCTCTACTCTTAACTCCATGACTTCTTTCATGGAACCCATGGAACACTAAACTAAACTGTGTACAAAGAAAAGACCCTACAAAAGAGGTCCCCCCAGCTGCCCTCAGGGGCGGCCACAGGTGGGACCCAATAGGACTCGGCACAAGCCATCTGACCACAACCTTGGAACTGACAGCCCAGAGGAAAAAAAAAAAAAGAAGAGGTCCCCTCACCCCCAGACCTGTTCCTCAGCCCAGTGGAGGAGGGCTCACCTGTTGGAAATGGTGGCCTGGGACCTGCCACTGACTTTCTCCATCTGAAGAGTGAATCTCTCTTTGATGGACTTTCTCCCAAAAGCCTGTCCTGGACGCACACAGTACCAATACTTACTGTCACCAGTCATCTCGTTGAAGATTTCAGAATAAAAGGCATTCATGTCTACAAGGCCAGCCTTTAGAATTGCTGGGGCAATTTTAGGGTTTCGTTGCCTGAAATAATACTTCTTTCACTGAAGAGTGCCTAAAATTCACTTCTAAGATTCACTTATTAGAGAGTCATTCCTGTAAGGTGAGGCTTCCTTCGGAAATTAAAATGAAAGATGCTGTGGCTGGGTTTATGCATGAATACGATCGATTGTATCTCAGTGTGAATGAGTGTGGGTCGGGCCTCAGCGAGCATCTGAGAGGAAGCGGAGGGAAAGAGTCTGAATGTGGATGGAGATTCTCATACTGGACTTCGACCCAAGTCCACTTCCTCAGAGTTAAGTCAAGTGGCCCGTGGTTCAGCAGGACCCTGGTCCTGTTACAGGCACCAGTTCACTTAGCCAAACACCTCCCATGGAAAAGCGGGACACCTTCTAAAGCACCTTCTTAAGACCTTCTTCCCCCACATGCTTCAAACTGCTTAAAACTCTCAAGGCTCTTCTGCCAAAATCCACCGATCCGGCATCTCAGGAGCGTGACACGTGGTGGAGATGTCCTGTGGGACATTATTGCATACAGGCCCAGGGCATTTTCCTCAGGAGTAACCTGGAATAGTAAGCACCTCCCAGGTGGTGAGGACTAAGTTAGAATCGCACAGAAGGTGGTGCTCCTAGGGGGCCTCCATCCGCAGGAAAGGGGGATGGTGAATGGGGTCAAGAGAAGGAACAAGAAGTTAGCTTCACGGCTTTTCCCCAGTCTTTGAAATGGAGCACCACCAAGTCCCAAGCACAGAGCCACCTGCTTCTACGGATATCACCTCATTTCATCCTGACGACGGCCATTTTTCTAGGGGAGGGCATGAGGCTGAGGGAGGTGATGTGACTTGCCAAACTGGCAGGGAAGTCAGCGGTAGAACTGGGACTCCTGACTCTTACTTCCGAGTCTCTCTCTCCCCTTGAATACATCAGCCCGGTTCCAGAGTAATAAGTAAACACCTCTTCGGGTCTGTCTATTATTGCCATTTTGATAGCAAGTGAATATTAAGAAGTATCCTTGCAATGTGCCAAGCTCTCTGCTAAGCACGTACCACACTAAATACTCACAACCGCCCAGTGAAATAATATCAGTCCCACATGGCAGATGAAGAACTTAATTCTCAGGGAGGTTAAGCAAGTGTCTCAAGATCACACAGCCAGTAAAAAGGAAGAGTTCTAGGATTTCAACCCAGGTTGGTCCAATTTCAAGTAACTGTACATTTAGATTGATTGGGGTAAAGATAAAAGGAATAATCCCCCACTACCAGCACCGGGTTTGTTTTTTCTAAATTCACCATAATGCAGAACGTAAAAAATTAAGGAAAACGCTTTTAGAAAGGGACTTAAAATTGTAGAAGACTCTCAGTTTAGAGGAAAATCCAGACACCAGATTTGAAAGGGCTATGATATTTAGAAATGATATTTAGGAATGAACAAGCAGTTTTTCAGGGCAATTCAATTTATTTAATTTTTAAAAAGAAAGAAAAAGATTAAAAGAGAAAGGAAGTTAAGGGTTTTTTTGTGTTTTGTTGTGTTGTGTTGTGTTGTGTTTTGTTTTGTTTTGTTTGAAGAGCAAAGTACCCAACCAGGGAATGTTCTCTGCCCCACACAACATCCATCATGTAATGCTGCAGACTTTCTGAAACCAACTGTGTATGTGTGTGGAATTATTCCCTCAAGGAGAGTGGCCGAAACTCTGTTACATGAGACTCCGGTAGTTACGGGAGTTACAGTGCTGGACAGAAATGAACAAAGACACTCTGGAGAATACTCTGCCCAGTGGGAGGGGAGACCAGATGACCCAAGAGTGCTGAGACCTGCAAGCCAGCCACATGTCTCACGTTCACATTCACAATCAGCACACAGCAGCAGGGGGGAGAAACGCCTCGCAGCCAGCAGGTGCACACAGAAGGAGCCCGAGCGCACATGAGCCCCAGGGACTGGGCATCACTTAATGGCATCCCTGGCTTCTCATCAGCCTGGCAGGCCCTGCTGACTGAGCCTGGTGAGGCAACACAGGCTTCTGCCCGGCACAGCCAAGCCCACCCATCCTGGCCACCGTCGTGCTCAGAGCCCTTCCCTCGGCAGGCTGCCCGAGCTGATGGATTGCATCCTGTCAGGATATTGATCTTGGTGAACTAGGGGACCCTTGGTTGTGATTAAAAGAACCTGAGCATAAAGAAAAGTCTTGAACTATAGATGATACCAGGCCATGTGGGAGACATTGCCAGAAAATCAACTCCGAATGGAATGTGATTGAGACTATACGCATCTAGGGAGTGGGGCAAGAGAAAGTTCTACACAGCCAAAAGGTCCTAGTCTCTTGTTCTACAAATGTTGTGGCCATGTGCCTCGGTGTGGAAACCAGACCGCCCACCAACCTTTCTGCATGATGACCTTGCAAGAACAAATCAGCCCCCATAGAGCCAAGGGTCCAAGAGTGGAAGGGGCCCGTGGCCGCCATGCAGCTCTGATCACAGACTCGCCAGCACCTCTTCCATCCCAAGTCCACAGCTGGACAGAAAGGGTACCTGCACGTCCAAGTCTCTCCATATCTCCCACCTGTCTCCAGGTTCAAAGTCTCCACGGAGTTTATGAGCTTCCTTTCTACTTCTGTGCTCTTTTCTGCCGAAGTCTTCTGCTAACCACGTTGGGTGTTCCTGAGCAAAGCAATCTGGGCCACTTCAAGTAAATGAAGGCACTTGTGTCCTTTGAGAGCCGAGGCTGAGCCCCTCAGTGGCTCCCAGGCACGAAACAGATGTGAGCAGAGGTAAACAGGAAAGCGGGTACCATGATGCAGCTCTTCAGCAGGATCTGAAAATCTGAGTAAGAGCCGAGTCAACCATTCACTGCATTTGGGTGTTGGTTTTCGAGATGTGTTCCCACTGAGGGCAGTTCCGTGTCTAATTCGTCTTTCTGTCCCTCGCATCAGGTACCCCACCTGACAACAGTAGGCTTTCAGTTGAACTGTGTTTCATGGTTGGCAGGGTCCTTCCCCTCCAGTCATTCTCTGCACCTTCAGCCAACAGCCTCTGAGCACCTAGTGTGTGCCTGGCACTGTTCCAGGCCATGGGAATGAACGACATCAGAGCCCCTACCCCTCCCCTTTTCTTTCTCACCCAAGCCATGAGAAAGAAAAACTGGAAAACAGCGTGACAGATACAGTGACAGAAGAGCCCCTTCTCCATGCCCGGAAGGGGACAGAGGTCGGTTGAGGAAGCATCCTGGTGATGGTGACCCTGAGCCCAGTTGTGAGGGCCAGCGTGTGACTGTGAGTCACGAGGAGAGCTGAGCTCAGAGGAGTCAGGTCGCTGCTGAAGAGTGGTGGGGCAAGGTCAGCAGGGGTTGGAGTTCACAAGACTTGTGCTCCAGGCAAGGAGCTCATTTTTATCACAAAGATCACAGCAGGATAGCATCCACAGTTGAGAAAGGTCTTTCTGACTGCAGTGGGGGAGGGGTGGAAGGGTGGCAGGGAGCAAGGAGGCTGGAGGCAGGGAAAGCAGGTGGAGAATTCGGGGGAGCGGGGAGAGGGGCCACACCCTGAGTAGCTGGAGGGAGCTGGTGAAGGGTTACAGATGGAGAGCGGGTTAGGAAAATCAACAGATCTTGGTGACCCATGGCCAATGGGAGTGAAGGAGAAGGAGTGGAGCATGATTCCCAGGGTCTGCCTTAGAAGCCTGGTAGAAATGATGTCATTTGGAAAGGTGGAAATTCGGGAGCAGGGGCAAAGAGTCAGAGAAGGAAGTGGCCATCAAGTCAGGTTGGGGCACGTGGAATACCCTCGGGAGGTCCGTGTGGACAGGTGCAGTGGTGCTGACCTCTGGCTCTGGAGCCTGGACACGGGCTAGAAGAGTTGCTGGGGATCCAGGAATTCACAGGGCAAGCAAAATCCTGGTGGGCGATGTTACCCAAGGAAAGCACACAGGATTGTTTAAAACAACCACCACAACTGAAAAAAATGGGCATGGACAGAACCCAGGAGACACCAATATTGAAGAAACTATAGAAAGGGAGAAAATCCAAAGAAGACTTTCAAAGTTTGTGAAAGAGAAGAAAAATCAGGAGAGTTCTATGTCAATGATATCTCATTTTTTTTAAAGTAAGAAAATGAAAAAATCAGGAGAGGGTGGTGTCATGAAAACAAAGGAAGGAGACAAGGAGGCCCCGAGGACACAAGAGTCTGATTTGTCCTCCCCTGCAGCATTACTGTTCCCATCTTACAGAGAAGACAGCTGAGGTTCAGAGACTCAGGGAGATTAAGCAACCTGTTCAAGGCTTTTAGTTTGGAGAACAGGCTCAAATACAAGTCTTTGGGGTCAGCGCAGCTCAGGCCTTACTCCCCCACGGCTGCCGCCCACAGAGCAGGCTCTTAGCTTCGTTCATTCATTCATTCATTCATTCATTCATTCATTCATTCATAAAAACTGTAATACTTCTTACTGTCAGACTAAGTCTTTGGAGGTGGAGTAAGTGTTCCACACTAACAACGTTGATAAAGGAACTGAAGAGGGGTTCTTCAGGTGCGGAGCAAGACCGACATTTGCTGACATGCTTCCTGCCAGCTTCAGCCCATGCGTTCCTCAGTCCTGCAGGGTTCCTGGCAGGTCCGCATGGGTGAGGGTATGAGAAAAGGCGGTGGGAAGAAGCTGGCACCTGAGACACCCAGACACGGAGTGTGGGGCTTGCAGCGACGGTGGTGGGGTCGGGGCTGGGCACAGCTGCCCCGCGGGCCAGCCGTCCTCCCTCCGGTGCGCGAGCCTGGAGCGCCCCCTAGTGCACGTCACGGGCACACACACGTCACGGGCACGCACGCACACACACACACACGCACACGCACACGCACACACACACACACACACTCACACACCCGAGGAGGGCGGCTGGAGACCGGAGCGGGGCTGCGGCGGTATTCTTCAGGAGAGACCCGGGGACATTCTCCAACCCTGGCTTCTCTCAGATCCTCAGGTCCAGTATGGCCAGTTCAGATGATCTGAAGAGGTTTCCCAAAGACGTCTTCGGTGGCCTGAACACGTTCGCCAGCACTGTGGTTGACGACGAGCAAAATAACTACTGCAAGAGTTATAAAAACCCTTAAAAGGCTGAAACCATTGGACAGCCCCCGAAGAGAAACCCGACGTTTCAGGAAGAGCGAGGCAAAGTGGATAAAGAGAGAGAAATGTAAACCTTGGAACCCAGCTACTCTGAGCACACCATTAATGCCAACCACACTAAATGATACATCCGATGAACAAAATTATTTTCCCGTGGGGGGAAAAAAAAGAAAGAAAAGGGAGAGGAGAGGAAAGAAAAAAGATACATGTGTGCCCATGAAGGATTTTTTTAAAAGGGCAACAACAATACGTGAAAGAGAAAAATGCAGCCTCCTTTGTAGCAACAGGGAGGAGGCCGCCTGATTTGGGATTCACTTGATGTGGGAAGGATGGAATTTCCCTCTGCACCCAGCTTAAGAGTAAATCAGTCTTGAAATGTACCAGAGAAACCAACAAACAAAACGTTCCCTTCTCCCTTATCTCTCATGCAAAGTGTCCCAAAGAGGCTCCGCAGAATGGAATTGAGCCGAGTTCTGCAATGAGAAAGCATATACGCTATAAAGGAACATTCTGTATAGAAGCAATCAATCCAAGGTGATTCATGCAATCAGTCAGTCAGAGGTGTAAATCCCTCGGGGCGCATGAGGTACGCCGCAGGCCTGGATGCCTACTTTCTGGGGGCAATGGATGAATGGATTTCTCCCTCCTTCCCAGGCTCCAATGCTTTTAGCAATTGGCACTGTGGCAGGATTTATACCACGGTTCTTGTAAATTGTACCTTCTCTCTCTTCTTTTCAAAGGTTTCTTTCAATAAAATGCAGATGGAATTGTTGTAGAGCTGCTTTTCATGTGTTTATAGGTTACTTCTGCTCTGCTGCTTATGCAGGTGCGTGTCTCTAGGCCTCTTTGTTTTTTATTTTCTCTGCCTATTAGGGAAATGGAAACATATGGATTCCTTGTTTGGGCCCAGCGGACCTTATAGAATGGTATCCCTGTTGCTTTCCTCACACATCTTCCTGTAATCACAGGACTCTGAATTAGCCTCTTAATCCCCAGTGGAAAAGCCATAATACGGGGAAATTCAATAAAAGGTATATGTGGTGTGAATGCCAAAGCATTTACAAAAATAGATGGGAACGTGGTCATTTATACACCTGCGTTAGGAGAGCCTTAGCGGGCGTTGGTGAGAAGGCACAGTGTGTTGAGAAGCAGACATTCAAGATGGCAGACGTGAGCCTGGTGTTCAGGCAAGCTAAAATTTTAAAATCTACTTGGGAAAAACAAATAGTACTCAAGTGCAAAGAAATTGGAGGCTTGATTTTGGATCTGAACCTCCAACATAAATATTTCCAGGTTACATGAGCAGTTTAATGCAGAGATGCTTTACCTGGAAGATGGAGTCCAGAAACATATGCAGAGTGTTCCCAGAGATAAATGGCAAAGCCGGGCTATAGGCAATATTCCCATGTTATCATTTTCATCGTAAATAAATAACTCATTTACCGAAGCCTGCATATGTTTTGTTAAAAGGTCCCACAATAGTCCTTTAGGAAGAGGAAATATGTAAATGTCCACTATCCCCAGCAGAGTGTTTATTAAGACTAATGGGAATACAGAGTGTCTATGATGTGGGAAACAGGCAAAAGAAAAATTAAATTTCCTTACTACCTACAGCCCATCGACAAGTCCTTGAAACAGGCCGAGTGACATTCCTCCAGGAACTCAGCTGCCTTAACTGTTATACTTTGCTAAGGGCAAAAGGTAATCTTAGCCCGACCCCTAGGATGCTGGAAGTCTACTTTAACATATAAAAAATGCCTTTGGAAACTTCCTTTATCTCCATCCCACAAGATAATGTGTTGGCAGTCATCCCCCAAGCATATGACCCACCGATATACGTCTGAAGGGTCTCATGACTAAGGTTTTATTAGACAGTAATAAATGACCTTTTCCTAAAAATAGCCAGCCCCCTCAGGATCTTGGAAACCTTGCTTCAAAGTTCCTTAGAGACTTACGCTGTCCCTAACCCCCTCCCAAAGTATACAATCGCCACTCCTCATGACCCCGGTGCAGTTCTTTCTGAACTCCCCCGCCCCCGGTCCTGTCCCTGTACATTCATAAAACCACCTTCTTGCACCAAAGACGTCTCAAGAATTCTTTCTTGGCCATCAGCTCCAAACCCTAACACCTTTCCTACATCATCTACACTGCTCAAGGCATCAAGTTTGCAACATTTTGCAATTGGGGGCCCCAAAATGACTGGCGGAGGTTCAGACCAAATGTGGCTGGATTCCACGGGCTTCCCTGAGCCTTTGGGGAACACTGCCCAAGTTGCTGTCCTGAAGGAGTCACACCGCAGAGCCCTGACCACCTTCCCGACACAACAGGCGGGAAACCTGCTCTTCTAAACGGACCCATTCCACTTGGGTGGGACAGAGGCATAAAAACCTTCACCAGCCGTTCCCCGGACCCACTCGGGAGTTTGGAGAGAAGGCTGCCTGAGGAAGGACATAGAGATCTTCTCCCCCTGGTGGAGAATCACTGTATGTAAGGAATGGTATCTGTGGTGGAGCCCCTTGCTGGGTGAACAGAGTGAAAGCAGAAAAGGGAGTCACTGAGAAGGAACCGCTTGTAACATTCTTGCAATGACCCTCATGACTTGAATTTGATTTTTTTTCTCCTTTCAAATTCCTGAGTCCAATTCCACAGTAGCTTTTTCTTTAAAGAAAATAATAGGGGGCGCCTGGGTGGCTCAGTCATTGGGCGTCTGCCTTCGGCTCAGGTCATGATCCCAGAGTCCTGGGATCGAGCCCCGCATCGGGCTCCCTGCTCCGTGGGGAGACTGCTTCTCCCTCTCCCACTCCCCCGCTTGTGTTCCTGCTCTCGCTATCTCTCTTTGTCAAATAAATAAATAAAATCTTTAAAAAATATGAATAAATAAATAAATAAATAAATAAATAAACAAATAAATAAATAAAATAATAGAAGGCCTAGCAGTTGGGTCCCTGATCTGGGCTTGCCATACACCCCCGAGTAGTCCCAGTTCTTCCTCAATGTATAACCTCAGGCAGAGTGTATGACATCCTGAGACTCACTTTCTAAATCTGCGAAATGAGCAGTTTGGACAAGATGATTTTTTTTAAATTTTTTTTTTTAAAGATTTTATTTATTTATCTGACAGAGAGAGAGCGCGCGAGAGAGCACAAGCAGGGGGGAGCAGCAGAGGGAGAAGGAGAAGCAGACTCGATCCCGGGACCCTGAGATCATGACCTGAGCCGAAGGCAGATGCTTAACCGACTGAGCCACCCAGGCGCCCCAGACAAGATGATTTCTAAACTCATCTCCAGCCTTAACATTCTAGAACTCTACATATTAAGTGTTCACAATTAAATATTAAAATGTGCTACCCATACCATGCAAATACGATGATGCTTGTGACTTAGGTAAGCCCAGCAGGGATCCCTCAACAGGGCCAAATCGGTCCCTCCACTCTCATGTGGACTCCCCTTCTGCCCATCAGCCCTCATGCAAGAGATGGCTGGTCAGAAGAAAAGGACTGTACGGGTTTTGTCACAGGAATTTTCTCACTTGGCGCATTGCCAGTAGGAAGACGTAATAAATACTAATTAAAATAACCTGATGCAGGGCGCCTGGGTGGCTCAGATGGTTAAGCGTCTGCCTTCGGCTCAGGTCATGATCCCAGGGTCCTGGATCGAGTCCCGCATCGGGCTCCCTGCTAGGTGGGGAGCCTGCTTCTCCCTCTGCCTCTGCCTCTCTCTCTCTCTCTCTGACTCTCATGAATAAATAAATAAAACATTAAAAAAATAAAATAAAATAAAATAACCTGATGCAGCATCTTTCGTCCTGACAAATACCTCCACCCCCATCTTTACATAAACAAATCTAAAAAACCATCTATGGATCTAGAGAGAGGGAAAGAACAGGAGTCACACCTCCTCGCACACTGTATATGCACAAGTTCCAGTGTGAGCCTGTGAATGTAGCTATTTCAAATGTAATTACTTCAGTCACCCCCCACTGGGCAGGGACTCTTAAGGTCCGCTCAGCTTCTAGTGCATGGTTGCTGCTCAATAAATGACAAATGCAATTATAATAATTAATAATTCATATATTAATAACGCAATCCTTTTCCCCATGCTCAGTAATTGCCCGCCGACATGCGGTGCATACACGCAAGAACGGGGGCTGCCAGGCGTCCCAGAATTTCTCCACACTTCCCTAAAGCTGTGTCCAAAGGTCACCTTGGAGGAGGCCATCTGAGCCCTGTGTGAGTCTAACAACGATGGCCGCCTTCAGTATTTCATTTTCTTTCTCTCTCCTTCCCATTTCAAAGATTTGGGACTGTCTTCGAGGCCCAGGCTTGAGAAAGAAATGCCATGCAGGAGAGCTGCGTGGGACCCGCCTCGTGCCCACTCCCACCCCCACCCACCCCCCCGGAAGGCCCGGCAGACACGATGCCTCGCTCATCTCCAGCGCCGCCTTCCTCATCCAAAAACTGCACAGAGCTCGGGCCAAGGAAATGTCCATCCAGACCCTCCACCGTCAGGGCCTATCCTGGGAGCAGAGAGCCTTGAGGCGTGCGGAGCTCCTTATCTGGGGTGAATTGGTGAACTCGGTTTGCAAATCCTTACCCCACAGTGAAACAGATTGTTCATTTCGGAGGCAGTCACAAAAATCAAAAGCTCCAGCAGGTTATTAATATCCTAGCAAGTCTTCCCAGAAGAGGGCTAATGTTGATCTCTTTATCTCATCTGTGTTTTCTTTTTTCCTGGCATTCTTTGATTTTTCACAATGCAGGTAATTCTACTCTGTTTGATCAGAACTCACTCAAGTTGTCTAATGAATTTCAATTGCCCGTTTATTTAGTTTTCCGACTGGCCTCTCCTCCCCGGACATTCCAAGCGATTTCCAAACTAGGATTAAAACCCGGTGTTTCTAACCCCCACCCCACCCTAGCCCCACCCCCACTCCCCTTTGGCTCCCCCCACCCGTCTGCGAGCTCTTCCCCCAGACCTGGCTGCTTTCTGCTTTCTGTAATATTAAGGCCTCTGTCAGCAGGAAGCAGAGAGGCTGACGTCATCAGACAACTCTGTAATCCTTCTGGAGCCCAGAAATGACTGACCTTTTGTTATGCATAAAATCTACTCCTACACCCTAACTCCTAGGGGCTGGAAAGCAAAGGAGTCCTTTAAACTGATCATTTTGGTTCTTACAAATTGCTTTCCCTCATTGCTTTTTTAGCTTTACTTTTTTCCAGGCTCCAAGTAAAACCAACTAAAACACAGCTTCTGGCTTCACCTTCAGAGGATAAAGTACCTATGACACGAACTTTCAGATTTACTGTTCTGGGTGTTGATGAGATCTCATCCATCAAGATCATGTTGAATCAGAGAGCTCTATTAAGCACAGCATTGGCACCGAACCCCCCTCACCAGCTGCTGCTGCTGAGACCAGGCTCCCAGTTCCCACATCTGCATGACTGGGGCTCACGTCGGTCTCCAGTCTTCCCGGAGAAAGTGCTCTGCGTAGGTTTTTGGTTCACTTTATGCCTCAGAGTGGGCTGAGAGGGAAACCCTTTGATATCAGGTTTTCTCTCTCCCATGCTTCTAGTTCCGACCAGAGCCAAAAGTATCTGTCTCCGTGTTAACACTCTCCTTCCAGACCATTAAAAATATCTTTGCCTTCAGTTCAGCTCTTTGTTCTACTGAATTTGAGATTTTTCATTAAACAAATACATCGCTCACTTATCTGTAAACCCATCTAGAAGAGAAACCCAACATAGCAAACCCATCACCTTTCCCTATAAATCTGTTCTTCTTCTCATATCCTTTATACTTAATTCGAGGACACCACCACTCCCCTAATCCAAGGGTTGGCAAACTTGTTCTGTGAAGGTCCAGATAATAAACACTGTAGGTCTTAGGCAGTATGGTCTCTGTCACAACAACTCAGTTCTGTGGTAATATGAGAGCAGCCATCAACAGTACCTAAGGAATAGTGTGACAGTGTTCCAATTCAACTCTATTTACAAAAACAGGTGATTCCCCAGATTTGGTCCTTGGGTCATAATTTGTCAACTCTTTTGACCAGAAACCTGGGAACCATCATGTCTCCTTCTCTCTTTAACCCCATACATTCAGTCAATAGATGAGTGCCAATCTCGCCTCCTAGGTATTTCTGCAATTCTGCTCTTCCTAACCAGCTTTACGTTCTTACTTCACTTTAAAGAAGCTGCAACTGCAAACTACAGAAGATGCAAAAAAGATGATGCCTGGCTGGCTCAGTCGGCGGAGCATGCAACTCCTAATCTCGGGGTTGTAGGTTCGAGCCCCACACGGGGCATAGAGATTACTTTAAAAAAAAATCTTGAAAAAAAAAAAAGAAGAAGAAGATGGGAGGAAGACAATAGGGCACACCAACCTATGTTCAAAGGAAATTGTTCATGCAATAGAAGATTGGAGAACAAATTTATGTTCACTGTATTTCATGGAATCTAAGATACCATTGATTTTATTTTATGCAAACTACTAAGAAAGAAAAACTATAGCCCAAACTATAACCAAAGCTTTCTTATCATTTAGAATGTTTATTTTATACTTCTTGAAAAAATTATTTTAGACAGAGAAGACATTGATTTTTGTTATTTATCAGTCTTGTGCCTATAAAATATACATACATATGAAAAGAAATTAGTTAAACTTCTTGACATGCAGAGCCTGATAAATACATCATTTTCTTTCTAGAGTCAAGGAAGTCTATATCTTTCAACTCAGTACCTTCCCCTACGCCATCATATTCACACATATTCAGCCAACTTCAATGCTGTCCCTCCCTTGATCTTACTAGAAGGTGTCAAAGGAATGTTTGCCAACAACAGCCCGGACTCCCGTTCCTTCCTCAAAGGGCCCTTAAATCGTTTGTGGCTCAGAACATAGAGGATCTGCATCGTCCAGTGGTGGCACCAGGAATAGCAGACTAATATGTTTATGCTGGCAACGAAAAGGACATCCTAGGGCGCCTGGGTGGCTCAGTTGGTTAAGCGGCTGCCTTTGGCTCAGGTCATGATCCTGGAGTCCCTGGATCGAGTCCCTGGATCGAGTCCCACATCGGGCTCCCTGCTCGGCAGGGAGTTTGCTTCTCCCTCTGACCCTCCCCCCTCTCATGTGCTCTCTCTCATTCTCTCTCTCTCAAATAAATAAATAAAATCTTTAAAAAAAAAAAAAGAAAGAAAAGGACATCCTGAATTTTGCCTGGCAGACAGTAATTACAAAACAATCCTGATTTCAGAGACACTAATGTAATAACATGTGCATCTTAGCATCTGTGAAATGTGGTATATATTTTAAGTTAGAACAAATGTTTTATGGCATGTATGTAACATTTTTATGATCCCCCCACTTCAACTAGTTTTTTAGGTGAACTACCATTGTTACCTATAAAATAATAAGAACGCTTCGGCTGTGCATGCCAAACAGTAATTTTTTTAAAGATTTGTTTTACTTATTTGAGAGAGAGAGCATGCATGCATGCACAGAAGGAGAGGGAGAAGCAGAGTCCTTGCTGAGCAGAGAGCCCGATGTGGGGCTCGATCCCAGGCCCCTGAGATCATGACCCGAGCCAAAGGCAGATGCTTAACCAACTGAGCCACCCAGGCGCCCCTGCCAAACAGTAAGTTGACAAGATCAGTCTCTATCAGAGACAAGGTTTGGAGCTTCAATAACATTCTTTGGATGGTATGTCACTAGTGCCTAGACTGTCTCACTGGCACTACTGGTAAAAATTAGGAAAAAAAGAAATTAGTTTTTTCCCCCAAAACTCCTCCCAATGGGCTTGAACAATTCTTATTTCCCTACTGATTTGCTTTGAAAAAACTCAGCCATGGTGACAGAATGAGCAATAAGATTCTTGGGCCACAGTCTTCTAGTACAAGATTATACCGTGACCTCAAATTTGTGAAGTCTTGTGGGACTCACAAGATACAAAAGGAAGGAGCTAAGTTTCCCAGGGAAAGCTCTCTGACCCTTAGAGTTTGGATCATTCTTCCAGACTCATCCCTTGGAAGGCATGTGCACCCATGAAGGAAAAGTGTCTGGGGCATTCAGGCTTATATAGGACAGCTCCCCATCAGGAACTTGGGCTGGCTCCAACTTCCCCATAGAATGAGTTGCGAGCTCAGCTTTTGATTCCAGAAACAGTGCCACTTATCAAATTGGAGAGCTAGATGGGATCTTGAAAAGACACACCCCTAAGATTCCATCTGGGAAGAAAAGTGGGGGAAAAATGGATCTGCCTGTGGGACCACCCCGGTCCAGGGCAGAGTGTCCAAATCCTTTAGCCAGCGTTCTACTCCCACATCTTGCCAGCAAATTCCTTAAAATCTCCAGACAGAGGCTTACCGGTAAGACAATTTTTGGATTATTAGCATAAAATGCCACCCAGCCCAAGCCCCACGATCAGAAATAATCTTTTCTTCCCTTTGAAATGTGAATGAGAGGGATACTGCCAAAAATCCTGTAAGACCTCTTCTTTTAAGCTTTAAATGGAATCAATTAAAGCACTTGGTGGAAAAAAAAATACTATCGTTTGATTTTCTTGTGAGGTTTTCCAAAGAAAGGCAGCATGGCGAGGAGAACGCACCCAGGCCATGGCTGGATGAAGCAAGAGAGTTTCCACTCCTGACATCCAGCATCTGAACTGCTCCTGATAAAACAAAACAAACGAAGTTAAGCACGAGCGCTGAGCCCACACCACCCTTCTTCCTGCGCGCCTGGATAACCCTGAGCGGAACCCCCTGGGTATGCCTGGGAGGCTGGCTGATAGGTGTGAAGTGATGGGGGTGAGCCAGAGGCAAAGAGGAAGGTGGGGTCACTTTTCTCTGTCTTATTTCAGCTGTAAATTTTCTGGGCAATACGACCGTGACAATTGATTTATTTTTCATTTAATACAGATTTATTCTGTGAAGCTTTGAATACTCGCTGACTCAGAATGGAGAATTTTCAGTTTAGCAAAGCAAACGCTCAATAAACATTATTGGATATGAAATTTGTTAATTCACACTTGCCCTGTTTGGAAATAACCATATTTTCTGCTGCCCCACTTGACAGATCTCCAACCCCTAGCATCTCAATGTTAATCTGAAATGATAAGTGATCAAGGCTCATCACCTATTTTCTTTTCAGACAAGACTGACATTTTTGTTTTTTTAAATCACCTTCTTAAAATCGCCCAAAGAACAAGTCAGGAATCCCTAGGGAATCTAATCAGCTCTATTATGCTAACTATGAAGACACTCCTGCCCCCAAGCCCTCAAGAAAGGATCTTAAGGAAGTAGAAATTAAATTGCCAAGCCTAATGGATTCCCTGTGTGACTAAATCACTGTATTATTTCTCATAATGAGTGAGGAGATACACAGATTTCACGGGCAGGCCCACTCCCAGCTTAGATAGTCCTGCTTCCACAGCTGTTGCCCTGTACTGTGTCTAAGGTCAGGTTCATCATTGGTGGAGCCCAGCGTTCCTACTCAAGTGGGCTGAAAGCATGAAAGAGTTTTCTGTTGACTTCACTCCCATGCTTCCAGGAGACCCCTCCCCACTCTGTCCCAGGGAAGATCCCACCTCTCCTCCTTATGATGGGAGGTGACAGCGATTAAAGGAAGGGGGGTAGCTGAAAGTGCTTTCATCTGAGTCTGAATAGCACAGGACGGGTGGGGTCGCCCAGCTGTCCCACAGAGGCCCTGCCCCTGGTGGCCTCCATCTTTCATCTTTAGCTGCAACAACTTGCTTCTTCCTGGTCCCCATTTCTTACGCAAACTCCAGAGAGAAAACTAAATCAACCATCTTAAATCTTTTGGGGGAAAGGCTTGGTATAAATACATTCGACAAAGAATACTAACAAACGTTTGACTTCTCCTTTTGATCAGCCTGTTTTCCGGAGCAACCCCAATAGTAAAATCTAAAATAGCCCTAAAGGCTGGGCATCAAGACAGCTCTTTACCCTCACTTCCACATACTGCATTCACATTTTAATATGGTTTAGATTTTACATACATTGGAAATCACCATTTAGGATATACTGAATAACGAAATGAACATAATCGTACAGTTCCCTACTAGCACACATGTTTGTATGCATAATCTGAGTAGTACAACATGGAATATCATTTTTTTCAAATGGGTTACAAATAAGGTTAATATCTTTTTTAGCTCGATAGTGGGCCTCTTTATCCAAACTCAGACAGGAAGCATATCCTTTTTACAAATCCTAAGCTTAGCAAACATGAAAAATAAGGCGATGCCTAAAGTTTAAAGTTAGCTCCTCAGGGAGTCCTTTGCTCTGATCATTTTTAGCAGTTTCTATCCAATGATTTCCCTCCTCCAACATCAGTTTTAGTTATGTTTAAATAGGACCTTCCCGGGCGCCTGGGTGGCTCAGCCATTAAGCAACTGCCTTCGGCTCAGGTCATGGTCCCAGGGTCCTGGGATCGAGTCCCACATCGGGCTCCCTGCTCCACGGGAAGCCTGCTTCTCCCTCTCCCACTCCCCTCTGCTTGTGTTTCCTCTCTCACTGTGTCTCTCTCTGTCAAATAAATAAATAAAATCTTAAAAAAAAAAAAATTAGGGGCGCCTGGGTGGCTCAGTTGGTTAAGCGACTGCCTTCGGCTCAGGTCATGATCCTGGAGTCCCGGGATCGAGTCCCGCATCGGGCTCCCTGCTCGGCAGGGAGTCTGCTTCTCCCTCTGACCCTCTCCCCTCTCGTGCTGTCTCTCATTCTCTCTCTCAAATAAATAAATAAAATCTTTAAAAAAAAAAAAAAATTAAATAAATAAATAAATAAATAGGACCTTCCCCCCAAAGTGTATCTCCCTATTAGAGAAAGAAAATCAGAAAACACTGCGACTACTTATCAAACTTCCTCTTTCGGTTGTCACTGGAAATGGGCAAAGGGAGGAGCTTAAGGGAGTTCGTTATACCTCCTCGGGAGGCAGGAGGCCTGTGCTCAGGAGGGCAGGGAGCGCTGGCCCGCACTCAATGGCAGGGGGGTGCCCCCGAGCCCTGACCGGGACCCACGAACACAGACAAGGCACCAGACAAAGAAGCTGGAGAGAGAAAAGAAGAAAGCACTTCCAAACTTTCATGCATGCATTCACAAAAACGCTAAGAGGGTGTGCATCAAATGTGGAGGAGCTCGACTCCAGGAGGTGCCTAGGACCTACCTAGTCCGCCCCCTGAGTACTCTGCTGTGCCCAGCTGCGTTTGCTCAGGGTATCCATTTATTTATTTATTTATGCATGGAGCCCAACCGGGGCTTGAACTCACGACCCTGAGTTTGAGACCTGAGATCAAGAGTCGGGCACTTTACCGCCTGAGCCACCCAGGAATCCTTGGTGTCTCTTCTTATGAGGTTACTAACCCCATCAGACCAGGGCCCCACCCTGATGACCTCACCCAATCCTAATTACCTCCAAAATGTTCCCTCTCCAAAAGCCATCACATTGGAGGTTAAGGTTTCAACACATGGCGGTTGGGGTGGGGGTGGGGGGGGCATGCACACAAACATTTTGTCCATGACATGACTACAGGCCCTGAAACAACCTACCACAAAGCTCAAAGCCACGCAAGAACAGCCACTGATTCCTCACACATCCGTGAGGTTCACTGATTTCATGTGGAGGCCCAGCTTCTGTGTTTGAGGTCCAGTGTGGGGTGGGCTGATCTAGACCGGATCACCTGGGGCCCTGTGTCTCTTCCCTCCCGCAGGCTGGCCTGGCCCCGCGCTCCTGGAGGTGGTAGAGGAGCGAGAGAGAGAAAGCAAGACTTTGCCCTCAGCTGGTTGCGCCACATTCGATACCACTCCATCGGCCCAAGCCAGTCTGAGCGTCTGAGCCCAGAGGCAGCACTGGGGGGCGCTATAAAGTGACACTCCTCAGCGGGGTTCAGGGAGGGGGTGGGTTTTAAGTCTATAACGTTCATTTAAACCAAGACTTTTTGATAGCGTTCACCAGAATGTAATACCGCTTGGGTTTTGTCTCTCCCCTCTGCCACTCCTCACAGAGTGTTTTTCCCTGAAGAGAACAGGGGACGGCTTAAGCAAGTGAAGTATCCAATGGGGCCTATTTGCAGCCTGTTCGAGTTTGTGTGAGAAAGATAACACCACATCCTGAAAAGTTACTAGGTGTGCAGAAAGAAAAAGACAAAAGAGCCATTGTACAGACATCTTGACGAATTAAAAAAAAAAAAAAAAACTAGAAGGAGATTTAAAAAGAAAATCTAGGACTATGAGCTTATGAGTTGTCAGGATAATTGAGAACAGGTAATTTCCTAGGCGATAATGAACTAATGGAGAAGAAATGTATTTTTTCGGCACTGGAAACAGATTGTACCAAAATAGCGAATTTAGGGAGATCCCCAAGAGGCAGTCTGACGCATGTGTTAGTGGGAATGGCATCCCGACCCTGCAAAGCCAGGCTCCTTAGGGGTCATACCGCTGTGGTTCCCTCCCGAAGGAGGCCGAAGCCTGCAGCAGGACTCCCGCTGCCATAACCAGCCTGCCCTTTCTGCAGGGGCCCCTGGGAGTCAGCCCAGGAAGGGACCCAGGTGGCATAAAGCAGACCCACCCTTGTCCAAGAGCAGCCAAGGGTGTGGGGCTTTGCGGTCGGGGAACACATACCTCATTGCTCTTTCCTGAGCCCCCGGAGGTAGGACTCCACTAAGGCCAGCCCCCAGCAAAGCCACGCAAGAACAGCCACTGATTTCTCCCACGGATTTCATCTGGAGGCCCAGCTCTGTGTTTGAGGTCCAGTGCGGGCTGGGCAGACCCTTTGACCTCAAGGAAAACCCTGTGTCCGTTTCTCCATCTGTAAAACAGAGTCATTCAAGCCAGGCCCGCTGGGAGCAGGCCGTTAGGACCAGAAATCACTGCCCTGTGCCCCCCACCATGCCAGGCGCCTTGGTAGCCCCTTCCTACCCAACTCACATTCTCTGGGAAGTGTCAAACCCCACCTCCTATGAGAGCTGGCTCCTCACACGCTGACAAACTAGCCTGGGAGCACTCATGGGGCAGAAACCAGCCAAAAATAAAAGGGGGAGAGCAGCTAGGATGTGATCAGCGGGCGCAGGGCTGGGGTGCTTTGAGGGAGGATCTGATGTCCTGCCGGGTCCCAGGTCCCCATGCACTTCCGCCCTCCTCCCACAGGACGATGCACACGGCCCTGGGATTGGCCTCCGTGGATGGGTAAGTCCGGACTCAGCCTACGTAGTGACTTGGGGACGCCCGCGAGCACTGCTGTCATGCCTGTCACCACCACCAAGCGATCTGGTGAAGTGCCTCCCAGCACTGTGGTAAAACCGTGGCTTTGTCAGCAGGGGATGAAGGGCTTGGAAAGAGGACAACGAGAGACTCTGAAAACCCAGGCCTGGGAAATAAAGAGGACATGAAGTTAGACTTTTTTTTTTAAGATTATTTATTTATTTATTTGAGAGAGAGAGAGAGAAAGAGACAGAGACAGAGAGAGAGAGCACAAGCAGGGGGAGAAGCAGAGAGAGAGGGAGAAGCAGGTTCCCCGCTGAGCAAGGAGCCCGATGCAGGGCTCGATCCCAGGACCCTGGGATCATGACCTGAGCTTGAAGGCAGACACTTAACTGACTGAGCCACGTAGGCACCCAGAAATTAAACTTGAAATAAGTCATCATCTGACATGCGTTCACAGTTTGATTCCAACCCTGGATTTCTGAGAAAACTATAAGGAAATGAAGGTTTTATCCAAAAAAAAAAACAAACAAACAAACAATAAAAGCTGCCTTGATGCTATGTTCATTCTTGTGCCATTTTTGGTCACTTATTTGATTAATAGAGACGATTCAAACAACAACAAAAATGAAACTTAGAAGATACCCTTCAGCCCTATCAGAAAATCGCCATAACCTATAGAAAACCACAAAGGGAACAGAATAGGAACTGAGAGATGCAGGAGTGGCCCTAGCTCGGCATGGAATAATCTCTCCCCTCCACCAGGCTTGCCTCGCCTCCCCCTTATCTGCCTCTGCCTCTCAGCTCCCACTCAGCGCATTCTCTCTGTAGATGGACATTGTACTGAACACGACAAAATAGGCTACTTTTATACTAAAAGGAATTCAATAAAAGTGAAATACATAAAAGCCAGTGCTTATAGATTTTTATTATGATTCTTTTCAGCCAGGCCTTAAAAAAGTCTCTGATGCTGGGAGAAGTATAACCAACGTATCTTGCAGGACGAGACAAGATGTCAGGAAAGAAAGCTGGCACATCGGCGCCTGGGTGGCTCAGATGGTTAAACATCTGCCTTCGGCTCAGGTCATGATCTCAGGGTCCTGGGATCGAGTCCCACATCAGGCTCCCTGCTCCTTGGGAGCCTGCTTCTCCCTCTGCCTTTCTCTCTCGCTCTGTCTCTCACGAATAAATAAATAAAATCTTTAAAAAAAAAAAAGAAAGAAAGAAAGAAAGCTGGCACATCTGCACAAAGACAATCCCAGCCCCAAACAAAACCCCCCTGCCTGCCACAAGAACCACTTTCCAGCTTCACCCTCCTCGTCCCCACATGCTTTGGGACAACTTGCTTTTTTGTCTGTTCTCTTGATGGTTCCAAGGAGGTGGGCCCCATGAACTGCATCTTTGTATGAATCTTTCCTGCAAGCACTTTTTTTTTCATAAGCGGTGGTAATCTGATGTTCATAGAGATTGATGAGGGGCCTGGGTGTCAGCAGAGAATCAGACAGATGGCAGTTGTGACAATAAATAATCGTAATGCTTTTCACTCTCTTGACCTCAACAATTCAAGGGTCTCAAAACACAGCGGAAACTTAGAATTACAAGGAGGGAGAGACCTTGGGGAAGGGCATCCTGATTCTCCTTCCAGCTTCTCACTCAGGGCTCAGACTCAAGGAGATGCACTCGTCGGCGCGTGGCCTCGGACCACCTTGCGGACTGCTGTGTTCCTGGGGAGGACACGGGTGCAGCCCGTGTGTTAGGGGATGTGCCTCCTCGTTGCCAACAGCAAGGGGCACAGTGAGCCCCAGAGCGCTCCTGGTGAGATGGAGAAGCTGAAGGGCAGCAGCTGGTGGCCGATGGCTGTTGGGGCCGTGCAGAAGGCAGCAGTGGGGCTCCCAAGGCCCTGTCCTGGCAGGAGACGGCCGCTCTGGCCACCAAGTTTGTCTCTCTGCTGCGCAGCGTGGCAGTGAGACAAACCAGCAGGACGCCGTGGGTAGCCCTGGCTCCCTGTTCTTTCCTGGAATACACATTCCATGGGACATGCCTCTTGGAGCCCAAGCCAGGGCTTCTTCGTGGGCTGTTAATCAGCTGCCAAGACAGGATGCGGCCTGAGATGCCGAAGAGCTCCTCGCCTCACCTCCCCCCTGCCGGCCACCGTGACAGAGCGCTCCATGCACCGCAGGGCGCTAGCATCTCCAGATGCGCCAACGGAGAGCCGCAGGGCCGTGCTGCCCAAATCTGGGTGCCGCACAGAAAGGATGCAGGCCAGGGGAGGGGAGGAAATGAAGTCTTGCCTTCAGCTACCCACGTCCACACACTCCAATACCAGGGCCACCGGCACGAGGGCCCAGTTAACGCGAATGTCTGGCGCATTGGTTGCAAATATAGCGACAGTTAATTTGCCCTCATTTCATAAGGTTCAAGGCCTCTTTAGAACTCCCTCCCTCGTCATGGGCCCCATAATCATAAGTATTCCAGCCCAGCGGCTCAGGCCTGTCTGTGTGGGGATCTCTCCTGAATTTTATGTGTATCTTAATCCTCATCTCCTTTGAAAAAGTTAATCTTGTCTCTGACTCAAAAAGCAGAAACTATCCTCACCCATAAAAATCTATAACAGCATCTTTGTTCTTGAGAGCCAAATTAGAAAAAAAAGTGGAGGTGATTTCGGGTCCTTCTGGCCCTCTTTATAAGGTCCAAACTCTGAATTGGAGGAGTTTTAAAATTTGACAAATTTCTTAATTTACTTCTCCAATTTAAAAAAAAAAAAAAAAGGGCGCCTGGGTGGCTCAGATGGTTAAGCGTCTGCCTTCGGCTCAGGTCATGGTCCCAGGGTCCTGGGATCGAGTCCCGCATCGGGCTCCCTGCTCCTTGGGAGCCTGCTTCTCCCTCTGCCTCTCTCTCTCTCTCTCTCTGTCTCTCATGAATAAATAAATAAAATCTTAAAAAAAAAAAATGTAGTTGCTGGAGCCTTCTGAAAAGCGACCTTGAAACAACGGATGCCAGCAAGTAAATTGTGGGAGCGGACCAATCACTAGGAAAAAACGAAGCACTTTTTTATAAAAGTCCTGTTTACGGCTCAATTATTCTAAGTACCGGCAGAGTCAGGAAAAGATCCAGGCATCATTAAAGCAAGTTAGAACCTAATGTCCAACGTGTTCCAGAAATACAACTGTTCCTCAAAGGCACCCGTCCACAGCTACTCCTCTCCGGGTTGGCCGCGTAGACCTGCCGCAGGGAAGTCCAAGCATCATAGCACGGCAGTGCGCTGCCATCTGGTGGCCATCAGTGAAATGACCCCGAATGTTCGGCCAAAAGAACAGATGAATCCTGTGAACCACAGCAATCATGAACAAAGCGGTTTTCTCAAGCCCAACACCAACAAGCAGGGAAAGCTGGGATCCCCAAAAAACAAATTAGATGTGGAAGAATCTTCTTCTCTAAGCCTCACATGTATGAATGAAACGCTCTTAAATCGCTTGTTTAGCTGAGCCTGTCTAGTTACCAAACAGAGGTGCAGAGAAATAGTGGTTATTACGTCTGCAAACCCCTTTGGTCATGTGTGTACTCCGAACATCTATCTGTGCTGTGCACACCTCTGGCGGTGGTCAAATGGAGAAACAAGTAGCTCGTTTGGGTGGTACGGGAAGGGGGACCTGGGACATTTGAGAGCCACCTGTGAATGCATTTAAATAGTTACTGTCTGCATGAGCTGGTCTATGAAACACCAGTCCTGGAGACAACTTACAAAACTGGTCACAGATATTTGGAAAATGGGCCCCCAACCCCCCCTCTCCAGCACATCTGTCATTTCTCCTTCCTTGGTGATTCATAACGTACTTTAATATGGGAAAACCTCAGAGAAGTCCCGCAGAAAATTTGTTTAACTTGCTTAACTCAGAATAGTCCAAGTTTCTGGGACCTCTGAATATATTTTATTTGTTGTTGTTTATTTGGGAATTTTTCTACTTAGGTTTTTGTTTAAGGATCCTTTTTAAAAATTGTTGTTTTTAATATGACCCAGAAAATTTGAGAAACTCAAGTCTAAATGCAGTCTCAGCTCTGCCGCTAGCTGAGCAATATTTTGGAACGTCACCTCACCTCTGTGTGCCTTATTTTCCTCAGATGGAAACCCCGAGTGGAAAAGGAAGAGAATAGAAAACATTTTACTTCCGCCATCTCTAAGCTCTACCATCGTTCCCCATCCGCAATCAACTTTCAGCAATCTACACTGTGGATTATCTGAAGCCATTGCTTACATCCTAATGCGCAGCAGATTGTATTTTCCCCAGACGACCACTCATTTCCTATCTCACGGGTTCTTCGCAGTGTGACCTCGCCACTCTCCCATCAAGAGGCATAGTCTAGTTTCCCTCCTCCTTGCATCTGGGCTTGCCTTAATGACTTTCCTGTAACCAACAGAAATCTTGCGGCTCTGCCTTTGGCCTCTTGGAGAGCCATTTCCCAAAACGTTCTCTCTTGGATCCCAGCAGCCATGCTGCGAGGAAGCCCAAACCACCTGAAGTAACACCGTGTAGGCACTCTGGTCCACAAGCCCAGCTGAGCTGAGGCTTTGAGTCATCCCAGCCCACGTGGCAGACAGGAGAGCAAAGACGCCCCAGTTAGAGAAGCTTTCCTGGGCTACTCTATCTAAAATGACACCCTGATCCTGCTTTATTTTTACTCATAGCCATAATGTCATTCATTTGTTTATTATTCTCCCTTGCTAGAATATAATCTTCATAAGGTCAGGGGACTTGATCTTATTAACCACTATATCCCCAACACGTAGAACAATACTTAGCACATAAAAGGCACTCAATAAATATCTGATGAATAAGTAAATGAATAAAACAATCAGAAAAAAAAAAAAGAGGAAAATGCAGTCAATGCAAAGAACAGAATGAAACTTCAACAGGTATTAATTAATATCTGCAGAGAGTTATGGAGCATCCACATAAGAAAACCTGGAAGCTATTGGGGTAGCGGGGCAAATAAGAATAAACAGAATAAGAAACAGCTTGTACAAAATAAACATGGAGTCACTGAAATAAAAAGTCCAATAGAAGGCTTATTAGATAAAATTGACTAAATCTTTCAGAAAGCTGAATCAAAAGAAAATGAGATGGAAAATGAGGGGGAGGGGGAGAAAATTCGGGGACCAATCAAGGAGGGTTCACATCTATGACGAGATGTAGACAAAACAAGAACAGAGAAAATGGAACATAGCTGAGCAGCACAAGGAAATCACAGGAAGCCGTGTGCGCACCAAACCAGAGAACACCCCACCAACTGCCGCAGACCACAGAGGGCGGGGGCCCAAGGGAAACACAGGACTGATGGATGCATTGATCGCATGATTTGTTTGAGCATTTGGAGAAGGCTTTATCAAACATTCTGTTGGAAATTTCTGTTGAAGTATTTAGAAGAAAATTTAGTGTATATAGTGGTAGATCCATAGTAAACTACAAAACTAAAAAATTAAGGTAATGATTAACTCCAAGAAAAGCAAAACATTATACAATTTAACCCAGCAGTAAAAAGACACGGCTACCAATCTAAGCCCCAACTGTGAGGTCACCATGTTGGAAGATGGGCGAGAGAAAGGCAGAGAGGAAGGAGAAAGGTAAGTAGCTAAATCCTCCACTGCCGGGAAGCCAAGAGATCATGTCCAAAATGGATAACTAACATGTCAGATGATAAGCATATTATTTAGGTAGATAGAGTAAATACAGAAGAACCGTAGAGTCCTCAATGGGGACCTATGCAAAGTAGAGAGAAATGAGAAGGAAATTAATGTTTTTCTTTATAAGCCCTTTGACACTCCTTGTTTTTTCAACTATGCACATGAATGTCCTTGATATAAATACATACATGCATAGAAAAGACAGGGAATTGACTGGAATATAAGAAAAAACAGGGCGCCTGGGTGGCTCAGTTGGTTGGGCGACTGCCTTCGGCTCAGGTCATGATCCCGGAGTCCTGGGATCGAGTCCCGCATCGGGCTCCCGGCTCGGCAGGAAGCCTGCTTCTCCCTCTCCCACTCCCCCTGCTTGTGTTCCTGCTCTCGCTGTCTCTGTCTCTGTCAAATAAATAAATAAAATCTTTAAAAAAAGAAAAAAAAAGAAAAAACAGAGGCGGGGTTGCGGCAGGCCTGGATGGCAAGATCCTGGACATTGTTTTGCCTTCTTCGTTTTCAGATTTTCCAGATTCTCAATACTAAGACCGTAATACATTTGCAATGGGAAAGTTCCAATAAACACTTAAAAGAACGTGCTGCCAATATTTATGCCAAAGTGATACTCCCACAATGTTGCTATGCCCTGAACTTACCTGGGGAGAAACTTAAAGTGTAGAAGCCCAGGCCCCACCCCCCGGGAGTCTGGACTTTTATAGATGCCCTAAATATACCAGAAGCGCCACAGCACTCCGCTCCTCCTATAATTCAAAATATATGAAACCCAAGCCAGGAAATGTTCTTTTAATTTCCTAAGTTATGCAGTACGTGATACATATACGACGGATCGGAAGTGTAGTGTCTTTCTAGGTTGAACCGTTTTCTGGTGTGTGCGGGCACGTGTTTGTGCCCACGCCCCGGCGCTGCCGGCACCCCAGCAGGTGCAGGCTGGGTGCGGGGTTGCGCATCTGCAAGCACGCTCTGGGGGGATGTGGGAACCACTGCTCGGCAGGGGGGTGCTCTCCCCATCTGCTCCCCATACCTCTCAGTCCCTGCTGACAGTTCCTCCCTCCACAACGTCTGGGGACACTCTGTGACCACAGTGACAAGAGTGACAAGAGAGGGCAGCAGCAGCTAGTAAACTCAACTGCAGAAAAGAAACCATGTGAAGCAAATTCCCTCCGGCTGCGGGGGTCCCAGCACCACTGGAGGTGTTCGAGCATCAGTCACCCCCGCCCCTAGGGGATGGCACAGCAGGCTTCCCACAGCCGGGAGGCTGGACTTCCAAGTCCCTCATAACCCCAGTGTGGTGACTGCCTAAAGCAGTTCTGCCCACCCACCTCCCACCGTGCGACATTTAACGCTGTTTGGAGACAGTTTTGCTCGCTACACCTCTGTGCTGGTGGTGGGACGCCATTGGTGTCTAGTAGGTAGAAGCCAGGAATGCTCTAAATACCCTACCATACACAGGACAGCTCCCCTACCCACTCCAATAAAGTATTATCTGACCCAAAATGTTAATAGTGCCCAGACTGACAGGCCATGTGCTAGAAACCATGATACGATAATTCAAATGAGCTAAAAAGAGTAGCTGTTTTCTTCTTTTGCCTCTATTATCTATAAATACTCGGCTTGATGGAATGTGTTCCAGGCCATGTGCACAAGTTGGGACCATTTATAGACAGGTGCATTTGCAAGAACACCAGTCAATCTTTCCCAAATAAGATCAAAACACACACTATTACCATCTCTCCTTAGCAGGCACGGACATCTTATAAAAGACGCTTTGCCTTTTTTTTTTTTTTAGTCTCATTTCCCAGGGGAAGCTGGAAATGGTAAAAAATAAAATCAGTATACAAAACTAGTGAGAAAAACAATTTGACGAGCGATGTCCAACGCTAAAAATAAAGTAAGAGGTGTTAGTTTCCTAGCATCAAGGAGAATGTGAGATGCTCTGAGGCCAGTTCAAGATATCAGCGTGACATTTGTTGGAATGAACGGACATTATTTACAATGGCGACATTCACCCCAGAAAGGAAAGGTCCGGCAATATGCTAGGGAAGAAGGTATTTTGTTAGGTGCAGATATAATAAGGCCAACCGATCAGGAGATGACTATTCCCAAGAAGTGTATGCCATGCCACCCACGGCCACGTGGGGAAGCCCCAGAATCAGGTAGGAGGCAGAAGGGAGGACATGAGCAGGAGTCTGTGGGAAAGAATGGGTGAGACAGAGTAGGCAGGCTAATCTAACTGGGTTTAGGATTGGCTAGTTCAGATAATTTCAGCAGGCTCTGGGCATGGGGGCTGTTCCTTGTTATCTGGTCCCTGGCCCCAGGGTGATCAGGGTAGGTGGACAGGGGCCCAACAAAGGGTGGTTGTGGCTGTGGGCTCTGGATTAGTTGGCGTGTGTTGAAAAGCACACTAGAGAGCAAGCCAGTTATTATTTCTAGAAATTGGCTAACACTGGGAGAGGCAATCCCTCCAGGGTCTTGAAGGCCCCAAATAGCAAAGCACCAGAATGCAGAAAATAAAAGCCAGGGCTGATACACCAAAGGAATGTCAGAATGAATAACAAACTATGGAAAATAGTAAACTTATTCTTGCTGAGTGTGCATGGGTCCATGAAAAGGAGATGTACGTCCAAGAGAGGAGAACAGTGCCTGACAGAGTGGGGTTTTCTCCTCTGCAGATTGGGTTTAACTCCAACAGTTGGGTCACCTAATGAGGGAACAAAACCAAACATACACCAAATGCACATCAGCTGATGACTGGATGGCTTATCTATAGAATGGAATATTATTCTTCAATACAAAGGAATGAAGTACTGATATATGCTACACCATGGATGAACCTTGAAAACACGCTACATGAAAGAAGCCAGATACAGAAGGTCACATATTGTATGATTCCATTTCTGTGAAATGTCCAGAGTAGGTGAATCTATAGAGACAGAAAGTAGATTAGCGTTGCCAGGAGCTGAGGGGAAGGGGCAATGGGGAGTGATTGCTGATGGGTGAGAAGTTTTTTAGAAGCTGATGAAAATGTTCTAAAATCAGATAGTAATAGTAGTGATGGTTACATAAGTCTATGAACATTCAAAAGAGAAAACCATGTTGAATTATACACTTTAAAAGAGTAGACTTCAGGGGCACCAGGACAGTTCAGTCAGTTGGGTGTCCGACTCTTGGTTTCAGCTCAGGTCATGATCTCAGGGTCCTGGGATCGAGCCCCCACATCAGGATCTGTGCTCGGTGGGGAGTCTGCCTGAGATTCTCTCTCTCCCTCTGCCTCTCCCCTCCCCTCCCCTCCCACTCTCCCACCTCTTGCACACTCTCTCTCTCTTAAATAAATAAATCTTTTTTTTTTTTTTAATTAGAAGAGTAGACTTTAGGGCGCCTGGCTGACTCAGTTGGAAGAGTGTATGACTCTTGATCTCAGCGTTGTTGGTTCAAGCCCACACTGGGTGTAGAGATAACTAAAAATAAACTTAAAACAAGGTATTTTATGGTTTATGAATTACATCTCAATAAAACTGTTACCAAAAAAATTTTAAAAATAAACAAGCTGTGCAAGGCTCCCCCTAAGACAGAATGATGAATTAACAGAGTGAGTAGGCAAGAAAGCAGGGCTCAGGGCTAGTGGTCAGCCCTGAGGAAGGGCCTCTGGTACAAAGGTAAGTTTGGTAGGCCTGCCCCCAAACTACCTTCCCCACTGCCTGGCTTAGTGAATCCTATTCAAACTATTTATTCCTTTGACACGTGAAGGCTTTTGATAATCAAGAGCCTCCTATTAACATGCAAAGACTTCCAGGAGAGTTCTAGAATAGCACTCTCTCCTGAAGGTGGAAGGCAATCTTGTAGGAGAAGCTGCTGGCCACCTGCGTTCAAATGTGTTAGCACAGATATTGCAAAAAAACCTGAGACTCAGCTGAGCCCACAGCCACGGGGGCAGGAGGACGGGGTTGCGACAGGGGCCGTGGGCCTGACTCCGAAGAGACTGATGGCAGGTGAGAGCAGGGGCAGGATGGATATGGGACAGAGACAGGAGGACATGGAGTATGGGGAAGTGTGGGGCTTTTCAGTGCGTCATGGGAGGTGAAGGGAGGGCATGGCAGAGACAAGCCTCCGCATCCCACGCTGAGGTCCCAAGCCCCCTTCACCGCACTGCACTCCGGGAGGTGACAGTGTGGTCACCCACCCATCAGGATGGGCCTAGGGTAGAGATTGGAAAAGACCTCTAGTAGGTTTACAATAGAACAGGATAGGATGTGAAAGATATTGGGAGGCATGGTGTCACAAACCAAGGTGGCATGGCAGGGCCCGGGTGGCTTCACGCCAGGAAGAAGAAGAGGTCGCTAAGGACCGGGGACAGGGCATGAGCCACAGTGGCAGGGCCAGCGCGGTAAGCCTCGGGGAGCTGAGTATGGGTTGGTTCCGCACAAACTGAACACAAATGATGTTAAGTACCACCGCCAGCCCTCACTTGCCTCAAGAGAAGGGTCTGCATGAAGAAATCTGTCAGTAATCAATGGATTGCCATTCCTTCCTCCTGTCAGTCACTCCACGGAAGGTCTACCTGGCACAGGACCGATAGCCGCCGACCCTGAGCTCATGCAGAGATTGACCCCTCGTCCCTGCATGCGGTGTGGACGGAGTCACATCCAGAGTCAAAAAGAAAGCCGAAGATGCTCCTCCTGTGGTCCTTGCCAGAGAAGGCCATTGTCCTTCCAACTCAGAGGGGCAGCATTCATTCAGAGAACCAGCTTGGGGCTGGGGTGTGTAAACTGTGTTGCTGCCTCTTATTTTGTGAGCAGGTATTACTGGACGGGCCTGGAGAGAGGGCATCCGGGAAGGGGAGAAGGAAGGCACACCTGGAGAAGCTGCTGCTGCCCGGAGAAGCAGGAAGGCCATCCGGCATCAGTGGCTCGCAAGCTTAAACACACTGGAATCACCTGGAACAGATTCCAGGTCCCGCCCCAGCGGTTCCCAAGTAGTAAGTCTGGGTGGAGTCTAATCTGCATTTCTAGTAAGTCCCCAGATGATACTGATAACAGATACTGCCGAGGGCCACCTCCCTAGATAAACTGTCTCACTTGTTTTCCCAGGTCATGTGAGCAGGTGGGTCCTGTGAAGATACACAAAGAAGGCTAAAAGGAAGGGCCCAGCATCAAACAGGCTGGCTGGCGAGAAACGGGAGAGAGTCCATTAAGAAACACAAACAGGGGCACCTGGGTGGCTCAGTTGGTTAAGCATCCAACTCTTGATCTCAGCTCAGGTCTTTTTTTTTTTTTTTAAATTTTAGAAAGAGAGAGAGAGAGAGCCCAGGGGAGGGGTGCACAGAGGGAGAGGGAGAGATAGTCCTAAGCAGACTCCGTGCTAAGCAGGGAGCCCTACACGGAGCTTGATCCCAAGACCCTGAGATCACAACGTGAGCCAAAACCAAGAGTCGCCCACCCAGCTGACTGCGCCACCCAGGTGCCCCTTAGCTCAGGTCGTGATCTCAGGGTCCTGAGTTCAAACCCCACATTGGGCTCCACGCTGGGTGTGGAGCCTACTTAAAACAAAAAACAAAACAAAAAAAACCCTAGTAGTAGAATACTAATAGGAGCTCATTGATTTCTTGTGCACTTACAATGTGCTGAGCACACTCTATGTGCTTTGTAATTTATCTCATTTATACCACAAAACAAGCCTCAGAGGTTGTCTACTCGTATCCCCTATTTATATGTGTCAGGAAATCAACCACAAGGAAGGTAATAAGTCCGGGGGGTGCCAAGATTCAAGTCCAGGTCAAGTAGCCTCCCCCTTAACCGCTGTGCCCTGCAGCTAGCAAAGGATATAGAACTGACACCGGGAAGAGAGAAGTTAGAATTTTCTTTCCCTCATGAATCCTTCCGCCAGGCCTTCAAGTAAGCACCTCAACTCTACAAGCCCTTTTTTTTTTTGGAAGAGAAGTGAAAAGGGAAGTGTGAGTTTGCTAGGGCTGCCAAAACAAAGCTCCACCCGCTGGGGGGCTTAAACAACAGAAACATATTGTCTCACAGCTCTGGAGGCTGCAAGTCCAAGGTCAAGGTGCGGGCAGGGTTCGTTCCTTCTGCTGGCCGTCAGGGAGAATCGGTTCCGTGTCTCTTGCCTAGCTTCCGGCACTTTGCCTGCTGTCTTTGGTGGATAGACACACCACCCCGATCTCCGTCTTCTTATTCACAGGTGTTCTGGCAGTGTGCGTGTCTGTGTCCAAATTTCCCCTTTTTATAAGGACACAATCATATTGGGTTGGAGGCCATACTCCAATATGACCTCAGCTTAACTAATTACATCTGCAATGACCCGAATTCCAGATAAGGTCGTATTCTGAGGTAAAGGGGATTAGGACTTCACTATATGAATGGCAGGGTTGGGGGTGGGGGGGCACAATTCAACTCATAACAGGAAGCAAACATCCTCCTGGAACTAACTACAAATGCTCCGAACCTAAGGATATTAAAAATACTTCCCTGGGCAGGGCCAACCTGCCACACCATCCCCACTAAGTAAGAAGTTCCACTTTCCTCCAGGACTTGAGAAACCAGCATGTATGATGCAGAATCAACTAGGAAAAAGGAGGAGTGTGGTAAGGGAATTTTTATAATGAGAATTCTCTTTTTTCTCCCTAACACTTGACTTCAACTTTAAAGCCACTCTTTCGGATACATGTACCATCCAATTATAAGGTAGAAATGCAGCAAGGCAGGGGGAAATGGTCTTTTGGTACCTGCCACTAACCAGTGTGTGAACCTCTCCCCTTGGAATAGCATTTGAATAAAAGCTGAGCTCATTTTTGGAGAGCAAGGTTGAATTAGGGAAGATGGATGTGAAGATTTCTCTGAACAAAGG
Source organism: Neomonachus schauinslandi (assembly GCF_002201575.2). NCBI lineage: Eukaryota > Metazoa > Chordata > Mammalia > Carnivora > Phocidae > Neomonachus > Neomonachus schauinslandi. The sequence goes on from NC_058405.1 coordinate 163,529,305, forward strand.
TCTAAGAAGTAAAGTGAAGAGAGCGGATGTTCTGTATCAAACTGCCTGGGAAAGACAGAGTAATCTATTGATTTCGTTATTAGAGATTTCCCACATCCTTCCACCACTCAGCGTGGGCTGGACCAAATGGAAAAAACCCCAATATCTGAATCCTACAAGAAGTTCCTATGGTGAGGGATGGGAAGAGCAACCTTTCTCTGGGTACTTTTTTTTTTTAGACAGCACCCTAATTAATCAGAGAGAGAACAGTGCGGACATTCTTGAGAATGCCAATTCATATGCAATGCAGAATGCAATTTGGTTGAATATCCATCATACGGGGCGAGATAAAGAGAGTCGGGTTCCAGCCTTTACTATAAAGCCCTCTTCTTCCCTTTATTTGGTGCCGACTGGACTCCCGTGATGTGTCAGGCATAGTGAAAACAATGAGTGAGAACGTCAGATGCACCCGGCAGCTCATTTCAGGGAACCAGCCCTTTTCCTCATGGGTAAGTTTTGGTCAGTAATGTGAAAATAGAAAATTGGATTTTCCTAAGGACTTCAGCTCCACAAACATTCACCCAGTCCTCAGCGTGGGGCCAGACAGTGTGTTCAGGGCGAGAAGGCTGGAGAGCAAGACAGGGGGATGGGATCTATGGTGAGTTTGTTGGGACCCCTGCCTTGGAGACACAGAAATAGGGCGGGGAAGACAGACCTGTCAGTGACTGAGACCTGTCAGCTCAGCAGACACCAAGCAAAGAAGGGACTTACTCTGAGGGCCGAGGGAGAGTAGGAAAAGGCTCAACGGAGTGAGCTGCACCCTTTAGGCTGGGCCCTGAAGAAAGAGATGCTTTCGGGGCGCCTGGGTGGCTCAGTTGGTTAAACGACTGCCTTCGGCTCAGGTCATGATCCTGGAGCCCCAGGATCGAGTCCCACATCAGGCTCCCTGCTCAGCGGGGAGTCTGCTTCTCCCTCTGACCCTCCCCCTGCTCGTGCTCTCTCTCTCTGTATCTCATTCTCTCTCTCAAATAAATAATCTTAAAAAAAAAAAAAAAGAAAGAGATGCTTTCTTTGGTAAAGAACTGATGATGAACTACAGGCGAGGTTCAAGGTAGTGTGAGCAAAGGTCCTGGACATGAAAACACCACGCTGGGAAGAAAGGCATGTAGCGAACGCAGTCCTCCTCAGTGATAGGGCTCGTGTCTCCCAGCACTTTCATCCTCTACTAGGGACCCAAGCATGCAGTTCAGAAGGCGGCCAGGAAACAGCCAGGCTCCAAGAGCCATCAGATTGACTCCGGTGAGCCAATCATTAGAAATTTAAAAATTGGCATGGGGCAGGGGTGGTGACAAAGAGCATGTCATCTATTGGGGACAGCCCCTGCTCAGCTTGGCATGCTGTAAAATTAGAGCAGCGCAATTCAGGGATTTTTCAGAGAAGCCAGGAAAACACGGAGTGTATGTATATATGCACTCGCACACACATACATGTCTGGATATATACATATGCGCACACATTCATACCATTATATATTTCTATATTTTAAAAATATTTTTTCTTAATTTTAAATATCCTTACTACGTTGTGCAGGACAAATAAAATGCATCTGTATCTGGGCCAAATTCAGACCCACTGGCCACCTCAGTGCACGTCGAAAGGACACAGAAGTTCGGAGAGGATGAGTGACTTGCACGAGGCCACGTGGTAGGTGCGGAGGCAGGGGCTCGGCTCCCGGCCGTTGGGGCCCAACACTGAGCTTGTGGCAGGGCGGGCCTGGGAGGGAAATCACTCCGAGGCTGCAGCTGGAAGTGGTGGAGAGAAGTGGAACGGAGCCCAAGGGCACAACGGAGGGCCTCTCTGGTCATCCCAACACAGCAGTATCTTCTACGTGATTAGGAAAGTCTACACACACACGTGCACTCACAGGTGAGGAGGGGCAAGAATGAAAATACTAAGACTGGAAAAAGAACAAACCTGGAGTCACCACAACTGCGGATATTAAATTCTAAGGGCCGGGGGGGATGGTGCACCTGGGTGACAGAGTCAGTTGGGCGTCTGACTCTTGGTTTCGGCTCAGGTCATGATCTCATGGATTGTGGGTTTGAGCCCCATTGCTGGCTCCCCACTCAGCACTGAGTCTGCTGGTCCTTCTTCTTCCACCCCTCCCCTCCCCCCACTCACACATTCTCTCTCTCTCTCTCTCTCTCTAAAATAAATCAATCTTTTTAAAAAGATTCTAAGGGGGTTAGTACTCAATAGTGGTTTCAAATACTAAAATGAAAATTTACTACCAATTTAAGAAAAACACCAACCTGCCCAAAATAAACCTGAAAAGAGAAACTGAATCCTGGACTCTCCAGCCCCTGCCTTCCCTTCCGGCCACAATTTCTTTCCATCAATAATCAGAACAGCCTCCTCCAGGAGCTAGGGTCTGTGGTGGGACCTGACTGGCTGTTTCCGTAGTCGGTGTCTCCCTGCAGGAGCTAGATATTGGGGACGATGTCTGGAAGCTTCTATTTTGTAGTTGCTGGCCACCATGATAATCCAGTTTTTTGAAAGGGAGTTTTTGCCAGCAGGAAAAGCAGAGTCCAAAGATGATCATTGTCATCCGAACCAGTCCGTAGCTCACGCTGCTCTTGACCTCGTCGATGAGAATATGTGGCTTGTAGAACAACATGCACTTGAAAACCGCAGACAAGTTCAACGAAGGGTTTGTTTCAGCATTTGTTTCTGCAGGTCATGTGAGATTTATTGCGCTTCATGACAGAAGGCAAGAACACGGAATAAAGAACTTCTTTACTGATGTCTATGATTTATACATAAAGTTTGCAATTAATCCATTTTATGAACCCAATTCTCCTATGGGATCAAGCGCATTTAACAGAAAGGTTCAGTTTCTTGGGAAGAAACACCTTTTAGATTGAATGCAGAAAAAAATTGGAAATAAACAATGTCACTACAATGGGGAATTCTCAGGAATGAGTACATTGTAAGTAGCTTGATTAAATAGCCTGGAAAAGTGAAAGAAGGAAGGAAGGAAGGAAGGAAGGAAGGAAGGAAGGAAGGAAGGAAGGAAGGGCAGGAGGGAGAGGGCGGCAGGGAGAGAGGAATGGTATAAAGCCATTAAAGCTGAAGGCACAGCAGGACATACCGTATTGGGTGTGAGTGTGCCAAGGAAAGCTTCGTCCCTGTCCAGACTTTACCATAATTACACACACCCTTCAAGATTTCAGTGGAAATGAAGCTCGGAGGGGTTCTTGAGGAAGACTCACAAAAGCCACAGAGCAAATCTCTTTGACTCAGATTGGTAAACGTTGGGTGGTAAGGGGCCTGATTCGTGGGAAATAAAAGGGGAAATGAATTAATCCCTGGTAATTGTGAAAAGTGAGGACTAGAAATCTGCAAAATCTCCCAGGGCAACAGTCTGACTTCCCTCTACGGGTCTCTTCCTCTTCTACTGAGTGATCCTCCCCCCAAAGCTGATCTATATGAAATGCGGAGGCAACACTTCATTCAGAGCAGCTCTGGGGGTGGGGGGGAAGGGAAGAGGTCAGATGGGTGGAAGGAAGGAAGCGTTGGACCCAGATGACAGACAAAAGCAGGGGCGGTTGGCAGCCCCACGCTCCCATGGTGCTTCCCCACTGAGGCCAGGCACACAGTGTCAAGCTGTCCCCCAAGATCTCAAGGGGGGGTTCCTTCTTTCTGCTTTTGTAAAGACTTTTTTCTACTAGACACCTATTTTTAAAGCTTCCCCCGCCCCCCGCCCCATACACTCCATGCTGAAGGCAAAAAGTTCATTCCAGCAACTCCCCAAATACCTTTGTGGTGCACCTGCCTGAGCGGCAGCCTCAGGCACCAGGTGCCCAAGCTTAGCAATACTAAGGCCTAAGAAAGGAATGTGCATGGGATTGGGGTGGTGGAGGAGGGCAAAGCCCCGACTCCCCAACGGAGAAGGACAGGAACATCCATAGCCAGGGACCTGGTTCCGCCTGGCACTTCTGGAATCGACAGCAGACTTCAGCCGCTTGGAGCCATGCGAGGCTCGAGTTCACTAACCTTGTATTTCTTCCTTTCTGCCTGATGGCTTGTGTGTGTGTGAGAAAGACAGCTCATGAAAGTCCTGTCAGAAACAACAGAGTCACATACATTTTGTAGCTGAGAAGCATTATAGTTCAGGGTTCCAGCTCTGGGGTCAAACGAATTTGCGTTCTTACCCTGGTTTTGTCACTTCCTACCCTCATGAACTTGGGTGCATCAATGGTCCTCTCCACGCCTCTGTTTTCTCACCTGTAAAATGGGACAACCTAATAAAGTCTGTGTCTGGAAAGAGAAAATGGAGAGTCAGCAAGGCCTGCTCTTTTTTCATAATAAGCCTTATTGAAATACCTGAAATTTTAAACCATGTCCATTTATAATTTTGGTTAAAAGGTAAAAATGATTTTATTTATTTTTTTTAAGATTTTATTTATTTATTTGACAGCGAGAGAGATAGCGAGAGCAGGAACACAAGCAGGAGGAGTGGGAGAGGGAGAAGCAGGCTTCCCACAGAGCAGGGAGCCCGATGCGGGGCTCGATCCCAGGACCCTGGGATCATGACCTGAGCCAAAGGCAGACGCTTAACGACTGAGCCACCCAGGTGCCCACGGTAAAGATGATTTTAAAATATTAAAATACTTCAGGAAATAAAAAGAGAAAGAAAAAAAAAAACCCTGAAGGCTGGGATAAGACATTTCTTTCTAACCAAGAAAAGAATATACACAGATACATATAAATGAAATGGGTATTTGTATCCCTCAAACATGTATTTCTCAATTATGTTATGATGAAAGTGAGAGTAGGAGATAAAATAGAGTGTTAATATTCACATTTCATTTTCAGCCTGAGGAGCTCATTGGGCATGAGCAGCCTGGGTCTGCTACTTACTGTGTGCTGGTTAGTCATTTCTCTTTTACATCTCTGCTTTTTATTGCATGTATATTTATTTTCTTTATGAAAATCATAATTTCTACACACAGCAAAATATCCATTTTAGTTCTCCCTCAGGTCTCTTAATTCTTTTTTTCTGAATATTAAAAAATATCTTTATCAGAAAAAGTTGATTAGATTTGCTTATTGGATAAAAAAAAATCCATTTTCCAAGGGTAGAATGAATTATAGTATGAAAAGAGTTATTTGTAAAAAATAGAAATATCAAATCTAGATTTGGGTAAAATAGCTTCTACTGCAATTTACTGTGAAGAGAGATTTAAAATATGGAATAACATCACACTAACCGAAAATTTCTCTGGGAAAATATTCTCCCGTTCCGAAAGAATTTTGACAAACAGCATTTCAGAGGTAAGTTTGAATCACATTGTAGGTCAAAAACAGTTAAACATCTGCAATTTTGTGTGATTGAATCTAATGAAGGAGGACTCAGGAAAGTGTCATTATTTTCTTCTTAGTTATAATAAAAATTCTACTCAGATCATACACTTAAAATGGGTGAATTTTATGGCATGTAAATTATGTCTCAGTGTTATGGACTGAGTGTTGGTGTTTGCCCAAAATTCACCAGTTGAACCCCTACCCCCTGAATGTGGGCTTTGGGAGGTAATAAGGGTTAGATGAGCCCATGGGGGCAGCATGTTCATGAATGGGATGAGTGCCCTAAGGAGACAGAAGAGAGACCTTGCTTCCCTCTGCTTTCTGCCCTGGGCGGGTTTGAGAGGGTAGGCATCCGCAAGAGAGCCTTCCCCGGAACTCTGACCCTGCCGGCACCCGCATCTCAGGCTTCTAGCCTCCAGAACTGTGAGAAATAAATGTCTGTTGTTTATAAGCCGCCAGTCTATGGTACTTTGTGATAGAATCCCAAACCAACTGAGACATTCAATAAAGCTGTTCAAAAAAAATCAGCTTGAGTCATTCATTCATTATTATTTTCAAAACCCTAATCCGTAATTTATTGGTGGGAGATCTCACCGAGGTTCCACGAAGCTAACTGACTTGTCTGACTCATTCAGAGACAGGGAGAAAACCAGGCCACAATGAAAAGCCCAGACCTTGTCCTTCTTGGCTCAATCCCCTCATTCATAAGACTTGGAAATAAAAGGGCCCAGCCTACTGCTAGTGTTTGCAGTACTCCAAGAGGGAGGATAATTAAACGAAGGCCACGGAAGTTTGTAGAAAAAGAACCAGAAACTAAAGTCCATGGTCTCAGTTGTTTCTTCCCCCATGGTAAGTTAACCATTACCTGGAAGCCAAACAAGGATCTTTGATACCGCCCTCCTCGACTCCAACACACCTGCATTTCCCCAGCCCACCGCGCTCCGTGTTATCAGAGGACAGACGGCCTCACTGTGGAAGTCCAACTCAACCCAAACAGTCCATGCTGGGGGACTAAAAAAAAAAAAGAAAGAAAAGAAAAGAAAGAAAAAGACAACAAAATTTGGGTAGCAACTTTCAGAAAGCCTTTTTCCGTGTTTAGCGGCCACAGTGCAATGCTCGAATGCATTTCTGGTAGCAGAGAGGGCCACTAAGCCTACAGGAAAGCCTGGGGGAGGTGCTTCTCAGACTTGAATGTGCACCTGAATCACCCGTGGACCTGAATAAAATGCAGAGTCTTACTAGTCTTAGGTCTGGAGTAAGCTCTGAGATTCTGCATTTCTAACAAGCTCTCAGGAAACGCTGATGCTGCTAGGACTGGGACCACCTTCAAGTAGCAAAGGTCTAGAGCGGCTCTGTTCAGTAGAAATGTCGACTGCTGCAAAAATGCAAGCCACATACGTGACTTTAAATTTTCTGGTAGCTACATTAAAAAAGTAAAAAGAAGTAGATAAAATTAATTTTAACAATATATTTTTATTTAACCCAATAATTCAAAATACCATTTCAATATGTAACTAAGAGGAGAATTTATTTATGAGATGTCCAACATTCTTTTCTTCGTACTCAGCATTCAAAATTTGGTATGTATTTTGGACTCCCGGCACATCTCAATTCCAACTGGGCAGGTTTCAAGGGCTCGGTAGCCCCGTGTGACCAGTGGCTACCAGGTTAGGACGACACAGCTCCAGGTTCCCCCGCAAGTGGCTCTGGATTGCCTAGATAGGCACACCACAAGCAGCCGACACTGAGGGAGATTATTCTCATTCTACTCTATTCTTTTCTAGTGAGAAGTCCATCAAGGGGTCTTGCAGACTGAGAAATGGAGACAAGAAATGTCTAGTCTTTTGAGGTCTACTTATCAAAAACAGGAAGGGGCACGATTGCAAGAGAGGAAGGAGTGCATTTGCAATAAGGAGCCTTCCCACAGGGAGTGTAGCCAGCACAGTGGGAAGCTGGGGGAGGCCGATTCTGATGGGTGAGAGGCAGGGCAAGTGAGAGGCCCCAGGGTTCCTCAGCTGCTTGCTCGTCCCTGACCCCTCACCATCCATCTTGGACCCTGTGGCCAAACTCACCAACCCCGTGGCTTGCATTTAGTATCATTTAGTATCAAAAATGAAGTCAAAGAGGGAAAGGAAAAAAATATTTAAAGGATAAAGATTAAAAAAGATAAAAATGCCCAGTGTGCCATGGCTGCAAACAGTAGCCTCCTTGGTAGTGTATGCAGCCTGTTGATTGTATGGGTTGCCCTAAGGGACCTTGGAGACAGCTCTTTCCAGTGGACACTGAGGTCTGACCTCATGCTATCTCCAATCTAGGCTGCAGACAGGTATGCGGGGTGCCTTTGGAAAGCCCCAGGGCACAGTAGCCAGGGTCCACATTGGCCAAGTCATCATGTCCATTCGTACCAGGCTGGAGAACAAGGAGCATGTGATTGAGGCCCTACGCAGGGCCAAGTTCAAGTTCCCTGGCCGCCAGAAGATCCACATCTCCAAGAAGTGGGGCTTTACTAAGTTTAATGCAGATGAATTTGAAGACATGGTGGCTGAAAAGCGGCTTATCCCAGATGGCTGTGGGGTCAAATACATCACTAATCGTGGCCCCTTGGACAAATGGAGGGCTCTGCACTCATGAGAACCTCGGCACTGCCCCCTCCCGACTCATGCCCGCCAATAAAACCTACTTCCTGTCAAAAAAAAAAGATAAAAATGGAAGGTGAAGTGGGGTGCCTGGGTGGCTCAGTCGGTTGAGCGGCCAACTCTTGGTTTTGGCTCAAGTCATGACCTCAGGGCTGTGAGATCAAGCCCCGTGTCAGGCTCTGTGTTCAGTGGGGCGTCTGCTTGAGATTCTCTCTCTCTCTCTCCCTCTGTCCCTACCCACCCTCACTTCTAGAATAAATGAATAAATCTTTAAATGGAAAGTGAGGTTAGCAGGACATAAAAGAATTCCAAGAAAAAGAAAAACTCTTCTAAACCCTTAACCCCTATTGGATTTCTCACTCTTAGCTCCCAGGCTATGCACAGAAAGATGAATTTTGGAACTGGGTTGTCCTGCCTTCGCCTGGAGACAGGAGGAGCCCTGAAGCCACTGCGTTTAGCCCCATAAACCAGCGCGAGAGGCTCACTCTTGACTCCTCTACAGATTCTGCTTATGGAAGTCACAGAACTGGAGGACTGTTGACTCCCAACTCCCTTCAAAGCAGGAATTATTTCAGAAACCAGGACAGCCAGCCTGTCCTTGAAACTTCCACAAAGGGTTTACTAGCTCAAGAAGACAGTCTTTTCCATTTTTAAGAAGTCTTTGTTTTTGTTTTTGTTTTTTTTAAGATTTTATTCATTCATTTATTTGAGAAAGTGAGAGAGAGAGAGAGCACATGAGAGGGGGGAAGGTCAGAGGGAGAAGCAGACTCCCCACCGAGCAGGGAGCCCGACGCGGGACTCGATCCCGGGACTCCAGGATCATGACCTGAGCCGAAGGCAGTCGCCCAACCAACTGAGCCACCCAGGCGCCCCTTTTTTAAGAAGTCTTAAAACATCGTTTCTATCAAGCTGAAGTTTACCTTCATTTAAAGTTCAACCACTAAAAAAAAAAAAATTAATTAATTAAAAAATTAAAAATTAAAAAAAAATAAAGTTAATCCACTAATCCAAGTCCCAGTTCCAGAACTACACAAACCGCTTGTCATCCTTATTCTCTAAATAATTGAAGACAGCTGTTCTGGCTTGCTTGTCCTAGATCTCTTGCTGTTCAAATCTGCCAACACCTTTATGTCAATTCAGGACCGATATGTATAGGGTAATTGTCCAGAAAGAGGATTAGTTAAATAAACTGCAGTACATCCACACAATGAATTATTATGCAGCCATTTAAAAACGATAATGGAGATGCAGATTTATCGACACTGGAAGACTTTTACCATATGTTAAATAATTAAAAGGCAGGCTAGAAAACCATATGTATAGTAGAATCCTATTTTTTTTAAATCTGTAAGTATAGTTTTACAGAGAGAAAAGTCTAGGAGAATATACACTAAAATGTCACAGAGGTTATTTATGAATGAAGGCATTACATTTTGCTTAACCACATTTTCTAATTATTCTATGCGAGCATATGGCACTTTATAATACCGTTAAATAATGTTTTGTATAGATAAGTATAAATTATAACCAGTCTTCATAGCCTATAGGGAGCAATGACAAATCATTCATTTGTTCCCTCAATGAATGAATACTTACTATATGTCAGACACTGTTTTAGGTGCAGTTGTAGGTACAAGACAGACCAAAATCCCCGGTCTCTGGAACTTACATTCCAATGAAGGAGACAGACGTTAAGAAATAAATTAGTAAAATACATAGTATATTAGTAGTGACAAGTGGTAAGGAGAAAAAAATCTAGGCAGGGAAAAAGTAGCAAGTGTTGAGGCAGATTGAAATTTTAGGTAAGATTGTCTGGGAAAGCCTCACAAGAAGGTGCCATTTGAGTAAAGACCTGAAGTAGGTACAGGGATGAGCTATATCTAGGTATCTGTGGAAAAAGGGTTCCAAGTCAAAAAGAGATTTATTACAAAGACCCTAAGGCAGGAGCATGGCCCACATTCAAGAAGTACCAGAGAACCCAGCATGGCCAGGGTGGAGGGGGTTGAGGGAGGGTACAAGGTCAAGGTGTTGGCCAGACCAGTAGGGCCTTGCATCAGCCTAAGACGAGCAGCCACACAGGTTTCTGAGCAGAGGACTTACGGGATCCCACAGAGGGTCTAAATAGAATCACTCTGGTTGCTATGTTGAGAACAGACTGAAGTGGGACAAGGACAAAAGCATGGGCAAGTGAAGGCGGTGGCTTGGACCAGTGTAGTAACCAGTGGAGATGGCGAGTCAAATGAACCACTCTTAGTGGCCAGAGTATATTGTGAGAGCAGAGCCCTCAGGATTTGCCCATGAACTAGACGTAGGGGATAAGAGAAAGAGGGGAGTAAGGATGATACCAAGGCATTAGGTGGGAGTAATTGGACAATGAGGAAGACTGTTGGAGGGTCCTATGGGGCAGACAACAGAAGCTCAGTTTTGAATGCTGAATTTGAAAACCTCTTGGACAATCAAATGCAGGTGTCAAAAACACAGGTATATATGTCTGGAAATCAGAAGAAAGGTACTGGATAGAGATGTTAAAAAACAAAATCCAACCGAATAAATCTTAAAGATCTTACTGGCTTTATTCAATGACTCATGAATTGGGCAGCATCCAATCTAGCAGGTAGAAAGGAGCTCCAAGGAGCTGTACAAAATGAAAGATTTTATAGGCATAAGGAGGCAGGAACAAGGAAGTTATACTAGGCAAAATAGTGAATTGGTTATTGGAAAGTTACTTTCCTTATAGGGAAGAGAAGGGACCTAGCAGGCAGATGACCTAACTCGTACTGATCAGGCAACTCCTAATTGGTTTAAGATCCCATTTCTGAGAGAGTCAAAACTGTAATTAAAGTAAATCTCACTTTGGTGATATGGGCTTAGCATAAGCAACTCCATTTGGGGCCTGTTGTCTTGTTTTTTTTACCAGATATAAATCAGGAGCTTTCAAATAGATGGAACTTAAAGCCAAGAGACTGGAGAGGTCACCAGATTGTGAGTGTGGAGAGAAGAGCTGCAAGGTCTGAGCCCTGGGGCACCCCATGTTATAGGAGCAGGGAGAAGAGGAGGATCCAGAGAGAGACAGAAGCACCAAGTGAGGAAAAAAGCCCAAGAGAATCTAGTGTCCTAAATGTAAGTAGAGATAAATGTAAAAAGAGCTGTAAGATGGAGGGCGTGGTCAGCTGTGTCTAGTACTATGCTAGGCTAAGTAAAGTAAGGAGCAAGGGCTGATTTAGCAACACAGAGGTGCCAACGACCTTGAAAGGACAGTTCTGTGGCCCGTGGGGGCAGGAGTCAGTGGTGAGGGTCTCACAGGAGTAGCTTCGACAGAGAATGGGAGAAGAGAAACTGGAGACTTCAAGGACATATGATTCTTTCAAGATCTGCTCCAAGGGATAGAAGAAAAATGGATTAATAACTAGAGATGAGGAAGCAAGAGAGGCTCTTTGGTTTTTTTTTTTCTTTTAAGATGTGAAACATACAGCATGTTTGTGTATAAGTGGAAATGATCCAGTAGATGAGGAAACAATAGGGAAGAGAAGGGTAAGTTACTGGAGCAATGTCTCTGGGTAAATGAAAGGGGATGGATCCAAGCCCAAATGGAGGGGGAGGTCCTTGCTGAGAGCACAGACACATCGTCTACAGTACCAAGAAAGAAGGGGAAGTAAATGGGAACAGAGACATCTACCAGTGAGGAGAAGTGTCACAGGAGAGTGTAGGACTTGTCTTTGATTAACTTTACTTTTCTTAGTGAAACAGGAAGCAAGGATATCTGCTCAAGGTGAGGATTTGAAGTATGAGGTGGGGTTCAAGGACAGAGGACAAAGTATGAACTTGGCCTCTTAGGAAAGGGAGAAGAGTAAAGGGAATACTTGTTTGTTAGGCAACATTAAGGGTACGCTTGAATTTAGTGATCATAAATCATGTTTGAGACCTACTATTTATGATTCCATTTTTTTTTCTTGTTAACATCATTTGTTTTATTTTTATTTTTTTTAATTTTTTTATTCTTATGTTAATCCCCATACATTACATCATTAGTTTTAGATGAAGTGTTTCATGACTCATTGTTTGTGCATAACACCCAGTGCTCCATGCAGAATGTGCCCTCCTCAATACCCATCACCAGGCTAACCCATCCTCCCACCCCTATGATTCCATTTTTAAGAACGACTAGGAATCAATAAATGAAAATATTGACTTTCACTACTAAAATCAGAATATCCTAGACTTTCTGAATTGGAAGCCACTTTAAACTACTATCATTCGACTTCTTTCTTTCATAGAGAAGGAAATAGAAGACCAAGGAAGTTAGGACTTTTGCTAAACAAGGTCCCTAAAGAGGTTAGTGGCAGAACCCAGATATTTATTGTGGGGGAGAAAATGAAAACTTGATAGGCGTGTCCCCCAAGTACAGAAGACACACCAATGGCTGGAATGTATAGGGTTCAACTACGTATGAAACTGTCTTATGAGAGATGTACAATAATAGGATGGGTTACCTGAGAAGGAGTAAAGGTGGAAGACATCTTTTAAGTGTAGTGAAGAGTGGTTCCTATATTAAGGAGTTAGTCTAAATTACTCTTCCACTTCTGATATTCTACACTTCAAAAGGAGTCTTCAAGAATATTGTGCAAAGGGGCACCTGGGTGCCTCAGTCCGTCAAGTGTCTGCCTTCAGCTCAGGTCATGATCCCAGGGTCCTGGGATCGAGCCCTCCGTCGGGCTCCCCACTCAGCGGGGAGTCTACTTCTCCCTCTCCCTCTGCCATTCCCCTCCCACAACTCGTGTGCTCTCTCTCTCTCTCTCTGCTCTCTCTCTCAAGTAAATAAAATCTTTAAAAAAAAAAAAAAGAATAGGGCACCTGGGTGGCTCAGTTGGTTAAGCGACTGCCTTCGGCTCAGGTCATGATCCTGGAGTCCCGGGATCGAGTCCCACATTGGGCTCCTTGCTCGGCGGGGAGTCTGCTTCTCCCTCTGCCCTTCCCCCCTCTCATGCTCTCTCTCTCTCTAATAAATAAATAAATAAATCTTAAAAAAAAAGAATATTGTGCACAGGCTACGAGAAAAAGAATATCAGGGGCAGCGTTGGGACTACTAATAACTAAGGCCCACAGCCCACTTAAAAAGCCTCTTCCCAAGGTGCCTGGGCAGCTCAGTCGAGCATCCAACTTGGTTTCCAATCAGGTCCTGATCTCAGGGTCATGGGATAGAGCCCTGCATCCTGCTCCACGCTCAGTGCGGAGCCTGTTGGAGATTCTCTCCCTCCTTCTCCCCCTGCCCCTCCCCCCACTCGCACACTCTCCAAATAAATACATAAATAAAATCTTTAAAAAAAAAAAATATCCTCCCCTTAATTCTTCAATTACAGCTCTTGAAGTATCAGAACTAACTGAAGTTCCTTCTTCCCCTACCCACACTGTGGCACATGTGCTTTTACAGCACGAAATGTTTACAAGACAAATAGCCGGAGGAAGAGTAGGGAGACCTCAGGAGCTTGGGTAATAAACAGAGCAGATAATTAGTCCTTGAATAATTGATGAACTTAGGCTTTAAGGCTATTACTCCAACAAACATTCTTAATGGCACTAAAACTAACCCAAACATCTTCCCAACGCCAACCAGTGAATGGATTTTAAGTTTGCTCCAAAGGAAACACTGTTTAGAAATGATGCATACATTGCTATTCCAACAAATGGGAATTGCCCCAGCAGAGAAGGTGCCTTTAAAATGCAATCTGGAAAAAAACATTCTCCAATCTAGTTTGTGCCACAGCACGTTTGTGCTTTTTAAATTCTTCTACAGCATATTTGGGAAAGAATTGAGCGACTAAGCAAGGACAGATACAAGGTGTCCACAGAAGTAGCTGCCATGCGTCAAGCAAGGCCAACAGAGGTGGCCAGTAGAGAAAGGAGCAGTCCCGTTAGATTCAGTTTGTTGGTTTATATAGACAGCAAAAGAAAAATGAGCACAGTTGCCAGCACCCCTATGTCCTTTGTCCCGCAAGGCAATACTAAGACAGAAGGGGCCAGGGAACCTACAGCATGGATGGCTGGACTTTTTTTTGCTGAGGAGCCAGTAACCTAGCCTGCAGCTCAAAAGGTGGGGACAAGACCTCACACCTCCTGCGAAGCCAGGAGGCAGCGAGAAACTCACATGATGACTTCCTGGGAAGACCAGGAGGCAAGTGGGGAATGACCCTATAGCATCTCTGCACTCGGCTCTCGTGTTCCGGGACAACTGTGAGGCCTACGTGGAAACGTACCCGGGTCGCTGGGGTGTCAGGTGGAGCCATTCCCCTGCACCATCGTGGGTTTAAAGAGTCTCTTGGGAAAGATTAGGAAAGAGAGGGATGCAGACATCAGTAAAAAGAGCCAAAAGGGCTCTGATGAGGAAGCTGGGGCACTGTTTAGGCAGCAAGGGAAAGGGCTCACAGCGGCTGGATTGGTTTGATGAGGTGGGATCTGCCTAACGAGCTAAGGGAAAACCCACTGGACACAACGTAACAGGGGAGGCCATAGCATCCCCAGCACCGGGATCTGGAAACACTACTTTAGATCAACAAAACCAAAAGCAGAAGAGTTTAAGCTTTTCAGAACAAGGAATTTTTCAAGGCTAACCAACAAAATAACAAAATCCTTCGAGAATACTATCATATTACGGTACATGAACATGCGTTTGAAGAGCTTCCATCAGGGCCTGATGATCCCTAATTACCAGACTCAACAGACTTGGTTAGAATTTGGATCTTCCTAATCTTCAAGACCCTACAAAGCTAGAATCTGGTGGCATAAAGAGGGAAAAGTATGATTTTTTAAAAAAGAATCCAAAACCGTTAGCTCAGCATATCTGTACTTCATAGGAAAGACATTATTTTCAAAACAAAAAATAAAAGTTCTTACAATTTCAGATTTGGAAAGAATCTCGGAGATTGTATAATCTGAAGATTTTCAAACATTTAAAATTTCTAGCTCCAGAACTCACTGGTCACACAAAAGCCCATGAAAAAAGGAGGGGGAGCACAGAGCCTCAACTGTCCGTCCCACTCCAGTTTGCTGTCACACCCCCCACTCTGAGGGGCCTCGAGGACCTCACAGAGCAAAGTTTAGCAACCACTCATCTAGCCGAGTTCCCTGTCTATGGACGGGAACACTGAGGCTGAGTTTATTTTCCCAAGGTTAAACTTCTAGTTTAGAGAAGCTCGGACCCCTGAGCACTCCCTCCACACAGTGCTGTTTGTGTGCTCAGCAAAGAAAGTGGTTTCCGGAGACAGAATCTACTCCTGGTGAAGATGCTGTGAAGATTGCTGCAATGACCACAGAGGATTTAGAAGAGTAGAGAAACTCACTTGATAAAGCAGCAGCAGGGTTTGAGAGGATGGACTCCAATTTTGAAAGAAGTTCTACTGTGAGTAAAATGCTATGAAGCAGCATCACACGCTACAGAGAAATCATGTGTGAAAGACTCCGTCGATGTGGCAAACTTCACTGTTGTCTTATTTTAAGAAATTGCCACAGCCACCCCCAGCTTCAGCAACCACCACCCTGATCAGTCAGCAGCCATGAACATCAAGGCAAGACCCTCTGCCAGCAAAAGGATTACGACTCACTGAAAGCTCAGAAGATGGTTAGCATTGTTTTTTTTAGCAATAAAGTATATTTTAATTACGGTCTGTACATTGTCTTCTTAGACATAAGGCTATCGCACACTTAATAGATTTCACTATAGTATAAACATAACCTTTATATGCACTGGAAAGCCAAAAAATACATTTGACTCATTTAATTGCAACATTCACTTTATTGCAGCGGTCTGGAACTGAACCGGGAATATCTCCATGGTACCCCTGTGTGTGATTTTAATGTTTCATTGTGTTTTCTAGCAAGGTTTTTATTTAGTCTTAGACCCAAAATACTTCCCAAAGGAGAGCATCTCCAATTTGGTAATTTATGTCAACAAGAAAATATGATTAATTAATATAGATCAGATTTACTGCCAACTTTTCAGGAATAAATTTATTTTGTCAAGGAGTCTATTAATTAAACAGAAGTACGATAAGAGAAACAAATGATAATAATACAAATACCAGTCCCAAGTTTCTTACTATTTTCAGAAAGAAATGTTGTAGGTAAGAGCCAGGAATGGAAAAAGATGTTATACTTTATTTATTTATTTATTTATTTAAAGCAGGCTCCATGCCTAACGTGGAGCTTGAACTCACGACCCTGAGACCAAGAGTTGCATGCTCCGCTGACTGAGCCAGCCAGACGCCCCGAAGATGTTATACTTTAAATGTCAAAATTCAAATACAGTTTTGGCACTACTACATCAGTATATAAAAATCAAACAAAAAAGATATGATATGCTTTTTAAATGATTACTACTCTGCAAATATTTTTTAAAAGATTTTATTTATTCATTTGAGAGAGAGTATGTGTAAGTGAGAGAGAGAGAGAAAGCATGGGGGGGAGGGGCAGAGGAAGAGGGAGAAGCCGACTCCCCTCTTAGCAGGGAGCCCAATGCTGGGCTTGATCCCAGGACCCCGGGATGACCTGAGCCAAAGAACACAGATGCTTAACCAACTGAGTCACCCAGGCACCGGACTCTGCACATATTTTGAGGGAGATAGGACATGGATAAGTGAAATGCTGACAATCTAGCATATGCTGCGACAAATTACTGTTAGAACAAGATCACCAATTTTAAATATAAAGATATATTTGAAGGTTCCTTGTTTTCCCCCTACCCAGAGAAATCAGACGTATTATTTAGCTTCCATGGGCATCGTAATGAGCAACAACTTATTGAGCAAAGAGACGGTCTACACAGGGGTGTAGGTGTGCACAGAAGTGTGTGCAGAGAAGTTTGGCTGGAAGAGGGGCTGTGAAGGGAAATACATTTGCTATTGATGATCCCACAACAAAATTTGGTTCAAGCACGTTATAAAAAATATTATGAGGAGCCTTGAAAATCAACCCATGTTGGGAACTTCCAATGCGGGATGGAAGGAGATTGAAGGAGGTTCAGATCTGAAATCACAAATTAGTCCTGGCCAATTGTGGAGTGTCCTGGGAAGATCAGTCTGGCAGGGTGTATGTAAAGGGCCGATGGGAGGGAGGAGAAGATACCAGCTGGGAAATTACTATGCTAGTTTAGTCACCAAGTGATGGAAAGCTGGGAGACACTGAGAGAAATCAAGATGACTGGAAATTCTAGTGTGGGTAACTTGGAGTCTTTATGTTTGCTGAATGACTAAGTGAACGAATGAACAGGGCAAAAATTCAAGGTGAGAACTGGCTTAATAGGGAAAGATGAGGGGCACCTTGGTGGCTCAGTCAGTTGAGCGTCTGCCTTCGGCTCAGATCATGATCTGAGTCCTGAGTCCCACAGCATTATCTACAATAGTCAAATTATAGGAACAGCCCAAGTGTCCATCGACTGATGAGTGGATAAAGAAGATGTGGTATATATATATATAAATGGAATATCACTCAGCCATAAAAAAGAATGAAATCTTTCCATTTGCAAGAACATGGATGGAGCTAGAGAGTTATTATGCTAAGTGAAATAAGTCAGTCAGAGAAAGACAAACACCATATAATTTCACTCATACGTGGAATTTAAGAAACAAAACAAGCAAGCAAAGGTGAAAAAAAAAGAAAGAGAGAGAGAGGAAAACCAAGAAACAGACTCTTAACTACAGAGAACAAACTGATGGTTACCAGAAAGGGGGGAGGGGGGGTTAGGTGAAATAGGTGATGGGGATGAAGGAGGGCACTTGTGATGAGCACGGGTGATGTATGGAAGTGTTGAATCACTATATTTACACCTGAAACTAATATTACCCTATATGTTAACCAACTGAAATTTAAATAAAAACTTCAGAAAAAAGGAAAGATAAGTTTGGATTTAGACAAATTAAATTCATAATGGTGGTCAACTATGAAGGTGGAGGTCTTCAGGAAGCAGTGGGAGATGTGAGGCTGAAGTTTGAGAGCATCAGAGCCACAGACATAGGTTTGGAGTTCATCTCCAGGGAGTCAGTGTTTAAACCATGGGAGTAGAAGGATCTGGCAATGGGAGCTTGTGTGCAGAGGAAGAAGAACAGGAAAGCCTGAAGAATGGGTTTGAGACATGTTCAAACTGAGGGAGAAGAGAGTTGGAACTAACAAAGAACCCAGAAAAGACATGTGAGAATTAAGTGGAGAACGGGACAATGGCAGGTTGTCAGTGCTGACTGTTTCGGAGAGGTTAGAGAGAAGGACAGCAAAGGTCACTGATGGCCTCGGCAAGAATGGCTTCAGGAAAATGACAAGGTGAAAGCTAAATTGCAGTGGAACAAGGAGTAATTGTGGAAAGAGCAAGTATAATGTTTAGCAGTAAAAAGAAACGACAGCAGTTGAAGGGAAAAGAAAGTAGAGGGAAGATTTTAGTCTTAAAGTAATATCCATGGTTAAGAGGCTAAGTACCATGGGCACCATGTTTGGCCTCTACGTCCGTGAAGGTGGTATATGGTCTAGCTCTTTAAATTTGATATCAATTTTTTAGTTAAGCAGGGAACATGCACAGTTTTTGATAAATGAACTTCTACTGATTTTTTTTTTAAGATTTTATTTATTTATTTGAGAGAGAGAGAGCACAAGCAGAGGGAGAGGAAGAGGGAGAGGGAAAGGGAGAAGCGGACTCCTCGCTGAGCAGGAAGCCCGACATGGGACTTGATCCTAGGACCCTGGGATCATGACCTGAGCCAAAGGCAGATGCTTAACCAACTAAGCCACCCAGGCGCCCCTTCTACTAATTCTTTTTTTTTTAAGATTTTATTTATTTGACAGAGAGCACAAGCAGAGGGAGAGAGAGGGAGAAGCAGGCTCCCTGCTAAGCAGGGAGCCTGATGTGGAACTCGATCCCAGGACCCTGGGATCATGACCTGAGCAGAAGGCAGACACTTAACCCACTGAGCCACCCAGGCATCCCCTACTAATTCTTTATACTTTTATTTTCTTAGATACTTTTTAACCCAACACATATTCTCCAAGTCAGGATACAATGATACATTTTGTCCCATTAAATGCTTCACTATGTAAAGATGAAACATAGGAGATTTTTTTCCCCAAGTGTTTCTTTTTTTTTTAAGAATTTATTTATTCATTTAAGAGAGAGAAAGAGACAGAGAGAGAGCACAAGCAGGGGGGAGAGGCAGAGGGAGAAGGAGACTCCCTGCTGAGCAGGGAGCCCAACGTGGGGCTCAACCTGAGCCTCAATCCCAGGACCTGGAGATCACGACCTGAGCCGAAGGCAGACACTTAACCATCTGAGCCATCCAGGCGCCCCAGAAACAGGAGAATTTTTTAAAGTTACAAAGCAGAAGGCAAAGTTGTATTTCAGTTAACTGGATTTTAGTAACTGATTACATCCTAGAATATTTTGGAATGTGATTGAGTAAAAGTAAACCTCTCTTGTTGGTTATTTAGGTCCTCTTGTATTACAAAAATCAGCACTCCCTCATCAGAAACTTCTTGCCTAAGCTCCTTATCTATCCGCACCCTTCCCCTAATCTTTGTTCATTTATTCGTTTTCCCCTAGACACTTATTTTAGGAAGGGGCCTATGTTGTTTGTATCTTCAATCATTTTCTCTAGTTATAAAATGAGCATAACTAAAATTTACCGAGTGCTTAGTAAGTGCCAGGGACTATTCTCAGTGCTCTCCACGGGCTGTGTCCAGTCATCCTCCGGATGCATTTTACGGAGAAGGAAACTGAAGCAGGGAGGCGGTAAGTGACTTACCTGAGAGCACACAGTTCTTAAATAATGGAGCAATGTTAGAACCAAGGAAGTCTTGTCCAAAGTCCACAGCCGTAACCAGTCGCAGCACTGCCTCTCACCAGATGCTCTAAATCTCCTGAAATCTGCATTTCTTCTATTCACAAACGTCCTGAGATTACTGACTTCATTCAGTAACATGTACTATGAGATTGGCGCTGGCGTTTCAAGAGCTAACAAGGTAGACACTGGAGCATACTGTCTGAA
The DNA here is from genome assembly GCF_002201575.2 of Neomonachus schauinslandi. Lineage (NCBI taxonomy): Eukaryota > Metazoa > Chordata > Mammalia > Carnivora > Phocidae > Neomonachus > Neomonachus schauinslandi. The sequence goes on from NC_058405.1 coordinate 163,549,301, forward strand.
CGGGGAGGCAAACGAGAAGTCAATGGTTCAAATGGAGTGTGGGGGTCAGTGCACACCCGCAGGCTGGGATCGGGGGGTGGGACTGATGTTCCTCAATACCATGGCTCCCAGGGGAATGGGAAGGAGGCGAGTCAGCCAGCTAGCCTGTGAATACCAGCTCCATGTTCCCTGGGTGGGAAACTCTAGGGAAAGTGTTTGAGTTCTTTCTGGGCCGTAAATAAAATACAGTAATAGATGGCATAGAGCTGCTCTCCAAAACCTGTCCTTCACTTTCTTCCTTGATCATTTACATCTCGCTTCCACAAGGAACTCTATGCCCATAGCAGAATCTCTATCTCCAGCTTGAGCCTCTCTTCTGAGCCCTAACTGCACTGCTGGTTGCCCATGCCCACTGGGTGCCCCTGCTTCCAACTCTGACCTCATAAATCTAAAACTCACTGGCTCAGGGCGCCTGAGGGGCTCAGTCGGTCGAGGGTCCAACTCTTGACTTCGGCGCAGGTCGTGATCTCAGGGCTGTGAGGTTGGGCTCCACGCTGGGCGCGAGGCCGGCTTGAGCTTCTCTTGCCCTCCCCCACTCTCTCTCCCTAAAAAAAAAAAAAAATATATATATATATATATATATATATATGTATAAACTCATTGGCTCTCTCAAAACCCTTGGTCTTGAGCGGTGCCGCCCACTTCTGCCACTGCCAGCAGCGCTCTTCCAGAAGCCTGGGTGAAGCCTCTTTCGATTGTCCCTGCTCCATTGCCCCAGCTCCATTGCCCCAGCATCTATCTCATCAGTCTGTTTCTGAGTCTTCGAATTCCTCCCTCCTTTATGTTTTTACTGCCACGACTAGCTTCCGCTTCATCAAGTAGCCTAACCATTCCTCACCTCTCCGCCACGAGTCTTCCCGAATCACAGCTGGCCACCCGTCTTGTGCCCCCGTCTGTTCTGCCTTCCGTGCTCCCTAGGCAATAGCCATTGGCTTCTCCCCTCCATTCCTCACCACTCTCCTTCATGCGTTTCACACCTGTCAAGTTCAGCTGCAACCTGCTCTCCCACAAACCGCTTACACTGCTCCTCCATCTGGAACACTCTCCATTTCTCAATGTCCCAACATTGCCTGTCCTTGAATGTGCACAGGCACCGTGCTCTACACATTTTTCTCTCCTTTGGTTGGAAATCATCTCTTTCTGACATGAACTTACAAAGCATTTTATCACTCTTCTAAGCACTTGGCAATTTCTACCTTGTTTGTATAATGACGCATCTTCTCTCTTCCACTACATGGCAAAGCCTTCGGGTGTAGAATCCAGGTGTGATTCATTTTTAGGTGTCCCACTGTCTCTAACACCAAGTGCTCAAAAATATATAAATAAGTGAATATGAAAACGAACGGAAGACCTGAAAGAAGATTGGAAAGATGCTAGAATAGAAACAGCGCTCACACGCTACCATGGGCTTGACTGAAAGCGGAGCGCTAAGCAGTAGACATCTCTCCATCACAGGGATTTCAAGGAGGAAAAATAACTGACTACAGTCACAACATGTCAGTTAAAGAATTTTCCAGGAAGCCAGTTAAGGGAAAGGAACAAAATATACCACCTTAACATTCAGATAGATCCACACATTGCGGAAAGGTACAAATTAATGCAGGTAAGCAGATTTTTAGATAATAAAAGCTCCCCCCCCGCCCAAGAATTATTGTTGATGGGGCGCCGGCTGGCTCAGTCAGTAAAGCATGCAACTCTTGATCATGAGTTCAATCCCTATGTTGGGCATGGAGCTTACTTAAAAAAAATTATATATATATATATATTTATATAATGAAACAGAGGAAAGAACAAGGAGGTGAAGACATACCAACGAGTAAAGAAAACAGATTCTCTTCTAAACTCTATTTTTTGCTTTCACTTGGTGACCATAGGCTCTCAACACCAAGCTCTTAAAGATGTGGCCTCAACCCAAACATTTTACTCATAAGCTAGTCTCATTAATCAATCAAGTGGGGTGCCTGGGCGGGGGGGCTCAGTTGGTTAAGCGCCTGACTCTTGATTTCAGCTCAGGTTATGATCTCAGGGTGGGGAGATGGAGCCCCACATGGGGCTCCATGCTGGGGGTGGAGCCTCCTTCAGATTCTCTCTTGCTCCCCACTTCCACCCCTCCAAAAAAATCGAGAACTGAGCCAGCACAATCTCAAAAGTTTGTGATTTGTGCAGATATTTAGAAAAGCAGCATCCTTAATAAACATGAACAAGAGTTTAAATCAACTATATTCTTCATACATTGTCGATTTCAGAAGCTGAGCCGGGGGATGGAGGCAGTTGTCACCACAGGCCGTTTTACTAGTACTGTGAGTGGGCATCTGCTTCTAGTCTCAAAATGTTAACTTCTTTTCGAGAGGCAAAACCAGTCTAAATGCTCCACAAAAAATGAATAGTAAATCTCTAACAAAAGGAATGTGTGATTAGATTACTAACTCTTCTTTATGAATTTTATCCTAGCCTCCATGCATACTACAAAATCCTTTGGCAACAAGACAGCACAGGAAATGAAAACTTCCAATCTGCATATTAAAAAATACAGTAACAATTCAATTCCAAGGAGATACAAGGAAGACACTTGGCAATGCTTTAAAGGAAAAGAACGTTTCTTCGAGGTGTTTTTTTTTTTTTTCTTTTTTTAAACTTTCGGTTATACAGCATGAAGTTCTTCTTATACTTGTGAAGCTATGAAAATGAAAAGAGAAGCAGCTTCTGATTAAATCAAATAGAAAATGGCTTGTAAGACCTCCATTATGACATGTAACAATTTCAAATGCAAATTCTGCTTGGATTTCAAGGTTCTAGATACCACATTAAGCTCACCTAGCATTTAATCGATCCATAGCTACTACAAATATTGTTGTTGGTCTCACCATAAAGAACCATGAATATATCTCCCTAGAGTTCTTAATAAAATGTAAGATCTATTTTTAAAAATTACTCTATTTAAGTGACAAAGGGGGGAAATGGATTTGCAACTTTGATCTATATCCAGGCAGAGGAAATTATACCCAAAACAAGACTACTTCACAGCAAGATTTATTAATACATCCAAAAGAAAGAAAGAAAAATCATTTTGTCACACTATATACAGATAATACATACAGTGTTTTATACACATATTACATCAGTTTTTACACAAGAAAAATATACATAAAAATGTAAACTTTTGTATACAAAAACCCTTAAACAAATTAAACAAGGACCAGATAACAAAAGGAGACCAATCCATTATTATTTCATCAAATTTTTAAAACAGTAATACAGTACATTCATTGAGATATATATGGAAAATGTGAGCCATCTCTTCATGTTTAAAGGGAAATTACAAACCAACAGCCCCATCACCTCCCAAAATGTGGTCCCCCCCCCCAAGCAACACCACACTCGATGCCACAGACACGCCTTTCCGTCACAACTGGGGGGCTCTTAACCAAACCTGCCAACCTCCTCATCTTGCTGCTATCGTCTGTGCAGAAACGGGTGGCCCCTTAGCTTTTGTGCATACAACTAAGCTTCTAGCCACTGTAAAAACAGGCAAGATTCTCGGTTTGTAAGTTCCCTTTAGGCAGCTTTTTTTTTTTTTTTTTTGTAAATATTTTTAATGTATGGCCTGTTAAACATACTTGTGTGCCGAGGTGAATGAGAACACTGAAAAAGAAGGGCTTTGAGAACTGCTAGTCCTTGCTACCGTGCAGTTACTTTGTAAGAAGAAGATTTTAAAACTGTGCAATGCGTCTGTCCCTTACTGGATCCAAAGAAGCTACCACCTCACCTTGATTTCCCACTGCAACTTGGTTTCAATTTACACCTCAGTACTCCAGTTAGGACCATACAACTGCCAAGAGGCTTTGCTAAAGGCTGCTCCTGATATCAAGTTCCAGCTAAACTACTCTGAAATCACTCAGACCCCAACCTCTCCATTCTGGTCTTCGGGCGGGGGGATACTCTTCCTTCACTGGTTTTTTTGGTAACATCTTAAAATTTAGGATTGTCCATCTATGTTCCTTTCTCTGTAAGGTCTTGAAATGTAATCTGCTGCCAACTCATCACAAAATAAAATCTCATTTTTTTTCTTCATAGTCTTTCAGTGTGTCAAATTGATGTACTAATGAAAACACCTGAAGCTGTGGGGACTAGGAATTAAATCTATGGCAAGTGCATGCAGACTTCGAGTTCTTTTAAAAAGAAAACAAAAAACAACAAAAAAAAAGACGTCTGGGAAGACCTTTCACTAAATAAATGCAAAACATGCTTAAGACAGCTTCATGAGAGCTGCCTTCTCTCAAAGTTGAATTTTGAACAAGGCAGAATAACAATTAGGTGATATATTTCCCTGCAGCTAGAGAGTAGTTAACTTCCCCCAGGCAAAATGATCTCAGTGATCATTATTTATTAATGAAAGGAAGAGGCAGATTGGTGAATTAAGTTGATCTAGTAAGATGGTGGTTGACATACACTAATGGACATGTTAGGATTGCTTTATAACTGAAATAAACCGGCTGGTTTGTGGTACATCTCCATTTCGGAGGGAGGAAAAATGCACAGGGTTCCTCAAGTGAATCCCCAGCTCTCTTTCTCCCATGGGACAGATGGCATTTTAAAAAAAATGACAGTCTCCCTTTCAGTTAGAACAAAATGTAACAATAAAAAGGAAAAGGAAGATAAATAAATAATGTGTGGATGTCTTTAGATGAGACTTTTAAATGTTCTTTAAATAATTTGATAATGTATTTTTAAATCATTACATACAACGGCCATGGCAGTGGACCATATTCCAGTAGGGGCAGCATTTTGCTCAATGTAGAAGATTGCCATTTAAAACTCACACATATACATGTGTATATACAGTATATCAACACGATTTATATACATATATATCTAGGAAGCAACATTCCATTGCCTTTGAGTATCTATATATTCACTCCCACAATATATACGAGACATACTGTGTGAGTATATACGAAAGTATATGTACACATGCTCTGACATGTATATATACACTTTGTCTGTGTGTGCATAAGAGCTTTAAAGGCACAATATATAGGGGATGCCAGTTTATGCGAGAGAGCTGCAGCAAAGGTAAAACACAATGTCACAAACGTGAAAAGTCAAAAGGAAATACAGCAAAATTCATCACGTAAGGATTCGTTGAAGCAGTGTCATCATGAGTAAAATGAGTTAGTTCTAGAATTCAAGAGGCTTATGTGTGACTTAGTATGCTTTCCGTTAAAATGAAAATGGTAAATTTATGATTAAGACAGAAAGTAAACCACATTTTTAAATGACAAATCGATGACAATAAATGAGAAAATAAACCTCACACTGTTACCAATACTAAAATCATAATTACGTTCTTTTCCAATGTGAGTAAAATGTCCCCAAATTATCTAGGTAAACCTTTAAAATTAGTCTTGTTTGAATGTTGGTTTCTATTTGTTTTTGAGACAAAGGTGAATGCCCAATCCTCAAAATTACTATACAAAATATTACCCAAACTGACATCTTCTGGAAAATTTCAGAGAGAAAGATCTTTAAAAGAAACGACTGAGAAGTTAATGAACTATGCTTAAGCCAAATGCTTCTGGCTAGAGAGGACATCATAAAGGGGAAAAAATACAATGAAGTGTGATGAGAGATTGAGAAGGCAGTGAAGATGAAGAATCGTGGAACTGGCAAATAAGAATAGTTCTAGCAGGAATTCACTTATAATAATAACCATAAACAAGACTATAATCCAAAGGACTTCCATCTTGGTATGCACTGATAATGGACTCCAGACTGTCACCTCCTCTTGCTTACAGAATAATTGAGTTTTCCATAGATGTATAATCTTGCTTAACAAAGGCTGTTTATCTATTACACACACACATTTTTTAGGGAAATATATGTATATAGCTTTATCTATACACACACATATACATACGTGTATATATAGATTTATACAAATGTATAAATAAACATAATACTTTTCAATCTTTCCATTGACAAGGCAAGTTCACATTCAGCAAAGTGCCACCACATCCCATATACACATCTCTGTACAGATATACACAAAAGGGTCTATTTTCACCCTTCGATCAGGGGGAATTTATTCTAGCAAATCCCATTAACCAGTAACTGAAGGGAGAAATGGCACCAATACAAACTCCCTTCTTTCATTTGCATGCATATGTACAAGAAATATGCAGATTTTTAAAAAATCCATAAAGCAAGAGTGAATGAAACTGGGAGATGCAGAAATACAACTATAAAAGGAACGATGTGGAGCTTTCCTAGGTCTTGGCTATACCTAAGATGAATGAGGCTTCAAAGAGAACTACAAATTCTGGTGTATTCTCAGAAGTTGTTTTGACATATATCAAAGTACATGACCTTTTGATACTAAAAATAAATGTGATCGGAGCATTTAATGACAACTCTAGTTTTGGCTATGTTAGACCACCAGATACTCCAGTAATGAATGTATAGCAAAATGACAAAACTCAAAATATAGGAATGTATCTTTTTTTAATTCCGTATGAATCAGGTAAAAGTCCAGGATAGCATAATTGTTCTTATAACCAAAATACAGAGGTCAGGGGCACACTAACTTCATAAATAATAGCACAACTGAGTAATTTTTTTTTAATTTTTAGAAATAACTGAAATCATCCCAGCTTTGAAATATGCATGGTGAAATGATCCCCCCAACTCTTCCAACAAAGCAGTCCCTTCAAAAAACGGCATTTATAAAAAGCCTGTAATTTTCTTAACTTCACCAAGAAAAGATGACCAATAAGATTTTCTAACTCAGAATAAGAAGAAATGTATTATTAACATAAAGAAAAGTTGTTTCAACTGATCTGGTCCCATCACCCCAGTAGATAAACACAGCTCATGTCTGGTTTGTCTCTCTCTCTCTCTCATATTTTTATGCTCAAAAGTGAGAGGCTGGTCTTAGAACCTGTTTCTCATGTCATTTTAAAAACATAGCATAATATAAGTCAATCAAAAGGTTAAGATAAAACGCACATGATATCAGAGCTAGCCTTTTAACAGAAGATAGCATAATGAAGAATTTGGTATATTTATACTACAGAGACAATGAGAAAATAACTCTGATAGCCTCATCTAAATAAATCATATTTCTACAATACATTCTGTTACCTTCCTCTATTTTCACCTAAGCACACATTCATCTCTCTCACACACGTGCCCCCAATGTATATTTTTGCATGTGTGTAAAACCACAAACAGAGACATGCACACAAGTAATTTAATTCTATTTTTAAGTCACAGTGGGAATTCCTTAGTGAGGAGGGATAAAAAGTTCCTGAATAAGACACTGAGAACATCTAGATTTATTATTTTCTCTATTTTACTTCCCAACTTACAGAATAAACTGTAAATTAAAGAATAAATCCATAGGAAATAAAAGAGGTCTTAAAAACTTAGTTTACAAATTCCAGCTACAGTAGTTGGGAGTTTTGCTTGATCTATGTATTTCTATTTACCCTGTAACTAAGCTTCTAGCCATCTTAAGTGTAAACCACAGATCATTTACTAAAGAAACACAATTCCCAACAGTTCTAATGAGCAGTAATAAATGGTCTAAAGGTGTACTACATTTTGAGGCCCCAGGATAGCCTTTTATTTTATATATCTGCAAGGTAGCAAAGGATAGCTATACACCTTGACACGGCAGAGATCCAGTGTAAAAAGGTGCTTCACTAGTTTGTCAAAAAAAAAAAAAAAAAAAAAGCTCATATATAATTTTTTAAGCTATTAAAACACATAGGCAACATAATTCATTACACTCAATACAGCTTTAGTATAAAACTTATAATTTATGAGGTGATGTTAATAGTATAAATTAATATACCTTTTCTCTTAAAATCTACAATAAGTATTCTGAAAGCTCATTGGGGAAGGAAATTTTTAAATAAAACTTTTAAAGCTGTGCGTGATGGGAAAGGATTCTGTTTACTGAAGCAGAGATGAGAGCCTGAAGGAGAAAGGAAAAAAGTCCTACGCAAGACACGGTGGGCTACGAAACCGAACGTTTTCTCTTTCTTGCGCTCTCTTTAATCATGAGTCACCTTTAGTTTCTTTTTAAAACTATTTTCTTACTTTAAAAACTGCCCTAATTTCCACAAGGAATCCCTGAGACATACTCAACACTATACAGTGAAAAGAATAATCACTGTGAAGAGGGACTGATTTCAACCCTTCCGAGCAGATGAAGACAATGTCACAAGCATCCAACTTCCCATCACTTGCACACTCATGTGCCGGAGCTGACGGGGCCTTAACGATGCAGGGTGGAGTCAGTTCGGGGCAAATCAGTCTATTCCCCAAGCAAAAGCAATGGTGTGGCATTTTGCAGCACTGCATGTTGAACATTTTTCCAAGGGGAACTTTGGGTGCATACAGAGCTTACTTCAGTGGTCCCCAGCTCAAAAAAAAAAAACCAAACAAAAACCAAACCAAACAAAACCAAATCAAAGAGGCGGCTTTTATTACTCTTAGGCCAGGATCAGGGCAGATCAGGGGTGCGTGTGTAGACTTGACGACCTGGGGGGGGTGGGGGGGGGCGCTGAGGCCAGCAGGCAGGAGGGAAAAGGGAAGGAGAGCTGGGCTGCCCAAACAGAGCTTACTAACAGTTAGACAGCTTTTCTCTTACAACACTGTTTTTCAGACTCAACTTTAGATCCCCCAAAACTCTGCCAAAGTAGTCAAACATTCCCAACATGTGGGAACCTAGTTTCTGGTAAAGAAAGCCATACCAAATTTGCTCTCTCTCTGAAATGCCACCCATCCTTTATTGGCTCTGTATCACAGTGCAGAGAGAGGGAAGCTAATAGAAATTAGAGCTGAAGGGAAAGAGAATTTTTGCTATTTAGAAATGAGGCTCTCCAAGTCGGCCCCACGGTGTTTGCATAATGACACTGACTATTAGGAGACATAATTATTCACTTGTATTTTAGGTTTTCTTTCCCAACTCACTGGTCAGGGGGAAATGCTTAACAGATAAGATACCCAAATATGTCCTTCACTGGTATTTTATTTCAAATCTTCTGAAGGATAGCATTTAAAGTGTTACTTTAATCTACTAAACATGGATTCTGGTTCCCTCCAGAATAGGATATTGGAGAGCTCATAAGGCTCCAGATATTAGGAAGTCATCTTTTAACCTTTCTACAGAATGCCAGTGAAGATTCCATATTTCCAATGTATTGTGAGAGGGAAAAAAAAAAAAAAATCTATGTTCTATGACATATATATTTCCACCTCCTACCTCACCCCCAAGAAGTGTATTTCTCATCAGGAAAAAATCCTTGGAACGACGTAGGTGTTGGTGATAAAAGAGATACAGATGAAGACTATTCAGTATGACTACATTTTCTTCTAAGGAATCCTTGAAATCGCCTCATTCACCTGCAGAGTTCTGCTGACCATGCAGAAGACCACTGTATTAGATTCATCTATATATACCAGATTAAAAACAGAATTTAGTAGAATGTTAAAAGGCTAAAACGAAAGAGGCTGAAGAATCTGAAAACTAGATACCTAAAAAAATTTTTTTAATGAATTCCAAACCTATTAAATAATGAGTTTAGTGTTATGAATATCCTCATCTTTTTGCAATACCAATCCACAACCACCTATGGAACTAACTTGCAGAGAAGGTGATTGCCTCACAGAAACATTGCTGATGCAGCCTACGACCGCCACCACCACCCCCATGATGCCAGGGCGCAGGAAGGACTGCAGGCAAGTAACGTGAGCTGATGGCGTGGGAGTTACCTACATAGACTCAAAAGTCGAGGGCCAACTGGTAAAAACCCCGAATGGTACAGGGGCATGTGACTGGCTCAGTCGGTAGAGCATGTGACTCTCGATCTCAGGGTTGTGAGTTCAAGCCCCACACTGGGTGTGGAGCCTACTTAAAACAAAACAAAACAAAACTGAATGGTACAGGTCAATAGAAATATAAATTCTTTCACATAAGAAGAAAGCTTACAGATTGGGCATGGATCACAGACACTGTTTCCTTCCAAATCAAAGCACTGTCTTTGCCTCTGGGTTGTGATCAAGGACTGCGAATGAGCTCTGATAAGGAAAAGCTTTAGTGTTAGTCACAGAAAGTGAGGATTCTTAGCTTGCAGTTGAGAGACTGGGCTTGTTGAAGAAATAAATCTTATAAATAATTATTTGGCAAAGATAAAGTATTAGCTTTCTTTAGCCTGACGCGACTCGAGACGGTAACTACAATTTTAAGGAAAAGGGGGAAAAAAAAAAAACCCACATTTTCCAACTTTATCTCCATACCTACTATTTGCTTCTCATTAAATTATAGTCTTTTTGTGGAGGGTCACCAGACACACCGCAGTGCCTGCCAGCATGAAATTGCTCAGGAAGTCATTTATAAAGCAGTTCTATCTCACATGGTAGGTTACTAGAGAGGAAAAAAAAAAAAATCCTTCACCGTATAAGCTATGTGACGATAATTACAAAATTTTTCCATTGCATAGTCTGTCATTTGGTGGGTTAAGTGTAATTGCTATTTACTATTGTGAATTGTTTACTAGCTACATAACCTACGCAGATGTGCAAATTACTAAGCCATTTTTACAGAGGAAAAAACAATGTCTTAAGTACTTTAATTAAAATAATATTAACAATTATGTAGAGAGAGTAAAGGAGAGAAAACACATCTTTTCTTCAATGCTATAAGATCACAGCCAGTGAGTATCATTCCTTAGAATGGAATTCAGATTCTCCGAGTACAGAATGTATCCATGAACTGCAGCAACTTTGTAAATAAATCACATTAACACAATCTAACTGGCCTTTATAAATGGTCCCAAAGAACTGCAGAAACAGAGTGAACTTCTCTGCCACCATTTCTCATGAGTTTCACACTAGAATAAAAGCTAGTTTCCACCTAATTAGGACCTTACATAAAATTTGTTTTTGATTCCAGTATTGCCTTATGATAGCGTAAGTGCTATTTGAAAGACACAAATTTTCATATTTCTGGAGTAAAAGACACTTCATTCCTTTCTCTACACATGAACAGCAAACCTACTACTAACAGACTAGAATTGCTCTGCATTAGCTAAAAGAAAAACCTAACGGGTTATCTCTGGGTTCACAGATGTTCTTCTCTCTTCCGAAAAGGGACTCACAAGAAGCCGCAAGAGCAAAGCAAATGGCAAGCTTGGATGTTGGTTTTGAAGGAGACGAAATGAAAGCACAAATTTGTTGGGGTTTTTTTTTTGGTTTTTTTTGTTTTTTTTTTTTTCTAATTCCTCAAACCTACACTGGTACTTCCTACGGGCGCCCCTTCTTCAGCTATCCCTGTGGGCATCTAAACAAAAATGAACTGACTCAAAGTTTTTGGTGTGAAGCTGAAACTGGCAACATTCCTGATCATTTTATGCCTCCTTACCAGAAAGCAGGAAAGGGTTTTTCAATGCACATAAAACAGAAAATTGCGAACAAGAAAATGTGCAACTTACTGCAAACTCGGTTTGGATAACTGAAGAATTTTAAGCAGCTACCACGAGGGACAAAGAGCCAGAGAAGTTCAAACCGACTGCCCATGACTTTCCCTTTGCTGTCAGAGAAGGGCTGGTAGATAAGATAGCCGGTGCGCTGCTACAACCTTGGATGAGTACACGATGGAGACTAGGGCGATTGCTGGGAACAGACAGTTATCTAGGGGTAATCTGAATGGGAAGTGAAAGAGTAGAGCAAATGAAGTGATACTTTTGAGCAGAGGTAACTACTCGTCATCATTTCATTACAGTACATTAAAATAAAAAAGCTTCCTAACATAGGTTCACAGGTGAGAGATGCTCAAATGATCTGTCCTCACCATTCAGAATAGAAATTTATGGTGATACCAAATATAATTTTGCTTTGTGACATAATTTATAATTTAGAAATTTCTCAATCTGCAAAAAAGGCAAAGCTATTAAAAAATAAATCTTCCAATCAATTATCATGATTAAAAAAAAAAAAAACTAAATATATTACAAATGTATTTTTGGCCCACAAAAAGAAAACTTCAATAAATACAAAATAGGGCATATAATGATTTCATACAGTCATGTGACATTTCCCCTCCATAATCTCAGGCACGTGGTATCTGCATAATGCCTGCTGATCACCATCATTCCTTTAAAAAGCAGAGAAAGAAAAGCTTTCAAAAGAAGGGACTGGTTAGAATTAGCATGGCATAAAGAGAATACATACAGGAAGTAGGAAAATACATCCAAATCTTTACCTATTGAAAAGGAATTAAGATCAAATATTCCCTGACAAATGAATTATTATATCACATCATTAATAGATATGTTCTTTCTACTCATCTTTTAAAATATATATATGTAAATTAGACTAGACTCAGGTACAAATAGCCAATGGTATCTCAGGGGACAGTGAAACTTCTCAGCAAAAGCAGAGCACAGATGCCTTTAGAATCTAGTTCCACCCTTGGGGAGGGGGCAGGGGAGAAGGCAGGTAAAAAGAAACCTCATAGATTTATTTCATAGTCACCAACTCACTAAACAATATGATTTTTAACCCTAAAATCCTGGTACTTTAAAAAAAATTTCCCCAAACTTAAACCTAACTACTTCAATTATTTTAAAAGTACCAAAGGGTGGGTACAATTTATGTCTAATTTCCATATTCTGCTCTCAAAGAAACTTTAAAATGTGTATCCTTCAGATATTACACATCACTTCACAACTGGTACATTGATTCTACAAGTGTCTTCAACATTTTACAAATCTTACCGAAGAATCACTACTGTAAACATGAAAAAGTCAAAAGTAAAAGACGGATCAAGGAGTTCAGAGATCCCATCTTTCCAAATCTAGCTGACCTATCCTGCTTTTCACATCAAAATATGGTCTTTTTATAATTACATCTCGTGAACGTATTCCATGAGAGAGGGATGGAGAAACAAAATGCGCATCTAAAAAGGCAAAGTAACCACCGGACCTCAGAATCTCAGCAACCCTGCAGTCACTCCACGTGAGCTTTCTGTGGCGTCCGCACGGCCCTGACGTGAATTCGGCTTTCTGCATTCTCGGATCACCGAGCAGAACGGGCTTGTGCAATTCGCATCATCAGCCCACCACCCTCTGTGCACGGGAGACTTCGCTAATTCAGGGGGAAAGAATGACCAACCTGATAAGGGTTCTGAGATGTGGGAAAGGAGCAGTCAGAGCCTTATGCTCGTTAGGAAAAAAAAATAATAAAAACAACAACAACAACAACAACAACGGGACAGCTGCTTCCTGCCCTGCACAAAAACACACACATGGGCGCACACATACACAAAGGCGGTCAAAACACTAATTTTTTTCTTTTTAATTGAACATGATCACAATTAGGGATGGAATCCTGGCCTCATGTGGTGTCTAGCAGTTGGTGCTAAGGCAGAGCCTCGATCTGCCCGCTATGCACCACCTGCTACCGCTTACACAGGAACTCAATGAATAGGACCATTCTATCTAGAACCACCTCCGTAAAGACCTGGTCATAGAATGGAAAGCATTGATCTGAATACTAGGAAATAGTAAAGGGCACTGGTAATCTGAGGTATCTTCCACTTCTAGGACTTGCTGCTAAAAATCAACTCTAGCCAGTCACTGTGCTGAGCCACTAAGGAAACCATGGGGTAGAGAGAACCCGCCAGGAGGGAATGAGCACCAGTGCGAAGGAGCACGCGTGAACACTGAAGCAAGGTCCGCCGCAGGCTTGCTTGCTGAACCGGGAAAGGGAGTTCCCCTTTAGTCCCCATCTGTTATTTTTAAAATCTTCTTTAGGAAAAGGGGGAAAGGGATGCTAAACAGGAAACAAAGATAGAAAACACCAGGTTCCCCACCTGCCTGCAAACACACAGACACGCTCAGTTAGGGGAGGTAAAGGGAGAAGATGCATTATTGGTACTTGTAGCTGTGGCACCTGTTACTGTGAAGCCTGTAGGAGGGGCTATCGAGCTGTGGCTGGGCTGCAGGTCCTTAGGAATGCCACTGTGAGAACTCAGCTGGTGGCCGAAGGCTGCGCTGAACTGAGGGAGTTGCTGCTTGGGAGAGGTGGAGGCCATGAGTTCAGCAGAAGGCCCCATGCCACTGAAGCTGGTCTGCGGTAACCCCGGAAGCACACTGGAGCTGCTGGGGGTCACGGTGGCGAAGGCAGGCTGTGTGGTCTCTGAGTTCGACGTGGTGGGTGGTGTGGATAGGGAAGTGGAAAGAAGATGTCCATCTGCGCCGAGAAGGTTGCTAAATGGAGAGGGATCTCCAAGGTTGACAGGGAGATTGCCCCAGTGAGTTCTGGGGTTTACGACTCCTCCAAGTGGCACCTCGAGTTGGGTTGGGAGCAAGTGCTGCGCCATGATGGGCATCTCTGCTGAAAAGGTAGCTGCCATATTATCACCAGAATAAGATGCTGTGTGGGGAGAGGTGATATGGTCACTGTAGGGAGACGGCACGTGCTCGCTATCGTAATGGCTTCCATGGGGCGAGGAGTGTGAATGATCACTGCTGTATTGCTGTCGTGAGGTGATGAGGTCATCTGCCTTGCTCAGCAGCTGGGCAGGGTGTGGCCTCTGGGAGGCATGGCTGCCGTCATGTAGTCCATGAAACTGTCCTGGGAAGGCTCTCTCCCCAAGTGCACTCTGGCTGATCAGAGTGGCAGAAGTAAGGCCAACGTTGGCTGGGGCAGAGAACTGCCCCTGGATCTGCCCTGCCAGGGGTGTAGGTGGGTTAGACAAGGTAGCAGAACGGAGCAGGTTCTCATCCAGCTCTAGACTAGAAAAATTATCATGTACTATGCGCCCATTCAATAGCTCCCCTAGGTCCGTGTTAACTTCTCGGCTCAAGGACTGAATTCCTGAAGCTCCAGTACCTGTGGAGAACACCCCTATTCCTCTATCTGACAACTCCTGGACTGGCACACCATCTGACTGGGTAAGTACCCCAATGGTACTCAGGCACTCAAGAGAAGTTACAGCCTGCAGGGCCCGTTCAAGTTCCTCGGCCTCTTCGGTAGTTGGAAGGAGGTCTCCATTCTTTCCTGAGGAAAACAAAAGCCATCAAGAATCAGCAGAGCTTTTACTGGTGCCATACCACAAAACCATACATCTGAATTACTTTTTAACAATATTCTATTAACGGGGCGCCTGGGTGGCTCAGTCGGTTGAGCTCTGACTCTTGATTTCAGCTCAGGTCATGATCTCAGGTTCGTGAGATAGAGCCCCAAGTCGGGCTCCATGCTGAGTGTCCCAAGTCTTCTTAAAAGTTTCTCTCTCCCTCTGCCCCTCCCCACCCCCGTACACACGCTCTCTCTCTCTCTCTCTCAAATAAATAAATAAATAAATCTTTTAAAAAATGGGCGCCTGGGTGGCTCAGTCAGTTAAGCGTCTGCCTTCAGCTCAGGTCATGATCCCAGGGTCCTGGGATCGAGTCCCACGTCAGGCTCCCTGCTCGGCAATGAATCTGCTTCTCCCTCTCCCTCACCCATGCGCATGCGCTCTCCCCCTCTCAAATAAATAAATAAAACCTTAAAAAAACAAAAAACAAACAACAGCAACAAAAAAAACCACGGGGCCTGCGTGGCTCAGTTGGTTAAGCATCTGACTCTTGATTTCAGTTCAGGTTATCATCTCAGGGTCGTGGGATCAAGCCCCACGTTGGGCTTCACGCTCAGCGAGGAGTCTGAGATTCTCTCCCTCTGCCCCTCCCCCCACACATGTGAGTGCTCGCTAATAAATAAGTAAATCTTTAAAACCAAACCAAACCAATATTCTATTAAAGAGAATCCCTGTGGAATGGAGAATCTTCCAAGGACTGGATTGGAACGAAAGAGTGAATATGAATCCATAGGACAGGCCTGAAAGGTCGAGCTATCTTGGAACCTGCATCACATCTTCAGTTTATTCACAGTACTCCCTAAACCCAACTCATCAAAGCATTAAATTCTTAAGGATTGTAAGCAATACCAACTTAAAAAGCATGGTGACCAGTCTAATTACACATATGGTTTTATGTAAACTTATGTTAAAATCATAAAAATAGGAAACATATCATATTGGTTCAGACTGGAGACAAAAGGCTGTGTAGGAGTCCCCCCTTGGTTCTTCTGCTCTTGAACTCCTTCCTCCAGCTGGAGGGCAGCTGCAGAAGACTGGAACAGAGAGACCCATGCTTGCATGTGAGCACCCCGCACTCCCCTCCACTCAGACGTTATCTTTTAAAATGCTTTTGTGTGACCTGCTAATCCTGTTCCTTTCGTTCTATTTTTCAGAAGATGGAAGCCCATGGGCTGCTGCTGATTTCATTTCCAATATAAAAAATCTAGGGATGCCTAGGTGGTTCAGGTCATGATCCCAGGGTCCTGGGATCGAGTCCTGCATCGGGCTCCCTGCTTTGCAGAGAGCCTGCTTCTCCTTCTGCCCGCTGCTCTGCCTGCTTGCGCTGTCAAATAAATAAAATCTTAAAAAAAAAACAAAACTATATAGTGGGGAACTTGACTAATCACCACAAAAATACCCAGTTTTTAATGGGGAAAGAAACATTCTAAGAATATAAAAGGTTTCCCCTGAAAGCACCAGAGAACTGGTGGGATTAAGCAAACTTAGTTTTGGAAAAATGCACTTCAACTGACGTACAGGTATTAAGATTAGGACAAGTTCTAAAAGGCTTCAATTAACTCAAGTTTAAAATGTTTCTGTTGGGACACCTGGTTGGCCCAGTCGTTAAGTGTCTGCCTTCGGCTCAGGTCATGATCCCAGGATCCTGGGATCGAGTCCCGCATCAGGCTCCCTGCTCAGCAGGAGGCCTGCTTCTCCCTCTGCCTGGGGCTCCCCCTGGTTGTGCATGCTCTTTCTCTGACAAATAAATAAAATCTTTAAAAAAAAAAAAAAAATGTTTTTGTTGAAAAACAAAGTAAAATGACTCCTTTTTAAAGCAACAAAGTTAAAAACCTAACAACTGAATGATCAGTCTACTAAGCCTACAGTATGGTGAGAAAAACCACACAGCCCTTGCCTTCTGGAACGGGGAAAATAGCTTTAGCGGTGCTGCATTTTCTATCCATGAGGAGGGGTACTACAAACACATCTCAAAAACACGATTTCCCTTTTTAAAAACTCATTAAAAAAAAAAGTCTTGAATCAAAATGTTGACCACACCTTCAAAAAAATCAAAATCTTGTAAGTCATCAGGTAGCCGTGGCAGGACGTCTGAAAAGTCCTCCTGGTTCAATTCCAAGTCATGTGGAATGTCAGTGATCTCATTGGCAATGTCATCCGGCAACTCATCAGCACTCAGCTCCGGCGTGGATGGGCTCCTAGGGAAGAGGACATGGTTGGCCCCACCACTCCCCTTTTCCCTTCACACTAGTGTCCCCAAGACAAGTTCATCAAACACGAAGATGGGAAATCCTAACTCAAACTGTCTCCTTTTCCTACTTTCAGAGAAGGAAATGTGAAAGCAAAAGGAAGACCTCGCCATCCAGTCACACTTTTCTGCAGCTTTTAACCAGGTATTAAGAGAAGGTAACCATTTCGAGATGGTATTTCTAACTTCAAATTAGTAGCATGAATTAGTTTTGTGCACTGTGTCTTCATACTTTTTAGTAAATTTCAAATCTAGTCGAAATAATAATTTTTAAAAATGACATAAACAGATAAAATGGAGATGCTTAGCTGAAACAGAAGCCTCATTCATCTGGTGAAAACGCTAACCCCTGCCAAAATTAGTAATGCATTAGAATTCTGATGCACTCTTTCTGTTGACACATATATGGAATTTCTGTTAAAACAGAAAAATCTGAGAGTAGACAATTAAATTCTCAATTTCGGCATCTGCTTTCTGGGTTATAACCAAAAGCTTTATTTCAGATCTCACTCAGTCAAGTATTGGGTAAAAATTACACTGAAATCTACAAAGCCTAGGCTGATTATCGAAATGGCTTCTGGAGGCCGGCCGCAACGCTAGAGAAGAACGCAAGCTAGATGTTCTGAGAACCATCGAACACAGAAAGGAAACGTAAGCTTTGGCACCGTCACTGACCGGATCCGAGCAACCTCCACTGGCAGTGAGACGCTGGTGGGCATGCTGAGGTTCCCTTGGGGTACTGCAGGGGGAATGGGTTTTTGGGGTCGACGAGGTCCACGCCTTCTCTTCTTCTTGTGTTTTTTGGTAAGTGCAGGAGGCTTGGTTTTTTTCCTGGGTTTCCTCTGCTGCTGGTGCTGAACTTTACGGGAGCTATCTCCTCTCAAGAAATTATCCTTCGGAATGAATAAATGGGTACTTTTAAACTGAGACTGTTTAGGAAAAACCTAACAGCTACCTGAAAAAAAATATATCTCTTAACATTCTATGGAATGCCTAAAGCATACTGCATGCCTACAACTATGCAGAGCAATGAATAAATGAATAAAGACTTCATTTTTTAGTTTAATTCAAATCAATTCAATATATACGTACAGTTCATCCCATACTGTGAGACCATGGCAGGCCAAGGGGGTGGTGCAGGTGGTAGAAGGGACGGGGGGGGGAAAAAAAAAGACATCGGGATAGGTGCTGTAGTATAAAAATATAATGAATGAAATGTAATTGCACTCTCAAAGAACTTACTCTTCCATAGGAAAAACATGAATACAAGTATACATAAATACAGTACAGAGAAAATAGGGTAATAATGACCTTCTATGGATACACAAAAGGAAAATCAATTATTTGTAGTTTTGCTTGATTAAAAGGAAATGGCACAAACAAGACAAAAAGAACAGCAAATAACCAGGTATGATTGGTGCTTGGGGTGTGGCGTATGGAGGATGGAATATGAAAGTAAGCTGTAAAGTTTAGGACCAGATCGTATATGACTTTGAATACCCTGTTAAGGATTTTCAACTTCATCTTAGAGGCAATGTGAAATGATTTTTGATGAAAGGATTAACACAACTTGACATGTTTTGAAAGGAGTAACTAGGCTGGGAGCAAGGTAAAGGGACAGACAAAAGGTAAGTGGAGGCATTATTTCCAGTCAGAGGGCTACTTCAACAGTCAATACAAGGTAAGCGACTAAGGCGATATGAGTGGGAATGGAAAAGCAAGGCCCTGTAGGGACAGAATTCTCAAGATTTGACAGCTCCTTGGATGTGGTGAGGAGGAAGGGAAGAGAGCAGTCGAAGACGCCTCTAGGGTTTCTAGGGTTGACTGTTAGATGATATCATTAGTTGGAACAGAGCATATAGCAGAATAAGGATTCAGAAGAAAAGTTAAAGAATTCAGTTTGGCTCACAATTTGAGGTATGAAGATGTCCCAGGAGATAGGAGAAAACGGTATAAGGGATTAAGAATGGGGTGGAGATGTAGCCTCAGAAATCATGACACAGTAGAAGTCCTTCCAGTCATTGACCCAGGCCAGGGAGACAGGTAAAGAGAGACCATGGGACTTCAGTGTTATAAAACTGTTCCAATTAAGTGAGCAGAGAGAGGAAGAACCAGCCAGGAAGAACAAGAAATTGACCATATAACCAGCCTTCTTCAGTGGCCACCCTTCAATCTGAATACTGTGTTTCATTAGTTCCAAGTTACACATTGTAGCGTCTCTGTAATTGAGGTCCATCTTACAACTGCTGTTGGCCTGGTGGTGGTCATGATAGTTGGCGTTGCCTACAGATATGCGTATGTTCTTGGTACTGTTGCTGTTTTGAGTCGAGGGATGTGTGTTATTGGTTTTACACGAAGAGGAAAAGCTGAGTGTGCGAAAGCACAAAGAGAAGCAGCGTATACAACTGTCATTAGTGAAGCAAATACTCATTATGAAGATCTGACCACAATTCTTTTTTTTTTTGTAAAGCAACAACCAAATGAGAAAGGAACACAACCACGAAGTAAACAAAACTGTGTTACAGTTGATGTACACAGAAAACACTGCCTTTCCCGCGTCAAGTAATTCAGTGGAAACCAGGAGCTTTAGAAAAGATAAAAATCTATGCCTGATTAAGTCTAAAGAAGCTATTTTGATAAATATAAAACAAAAATTGTAAGTGGTAAGAAATGCACCGTGCCCCATTTTTTAAATTTCTTGGTGGTATAGTTTTAAAACAATTGTGGTTTTTACAATTGATGTCACTTTTGATTTAGTGAATTCATTAATAACTCATAACTAAACACATAAAATGAGTACAAAGTATTTGAAAACTAATAACTAAAACTAGTTATTAATACTAGCAAACAAATTCAAGACAAGAAAGAATAAAATTAAATTATCAATTCAGGAAATGCGAAAGAAGTTTAATACTAGCCAAATACTTGGATCTAAATTACAGACTCAAGTCACAAATGTACAAATTTATGAAACAAACAAAAAAAGAAAGGCTGTTTCCCAGCATCTGTAGTTCTTTGGCTCAATACTTGAGGTCTACTTTTATTATTATCAGCTATTTAATTCAACAAACAGTGTCTGAGCAACCACTGGTACCCACCAGGGTGCTGGGCATCCACCCCAGGCTCTCCCCCTAGGACCAGTGTGGATGTTAGGCAGGAGAAAGGTTATGTAGCCCAAGATCTACATGTCCTACTTGTAAGACACTCCGGTACCACCTAGTTCTGGTTCTAGGTGTATGTCTTATCCTCCTAAGTTTATGCCTTGTAGCCCAACAATGTTGTTGGTCATGTGCCAGGTACTCCACACAGAACTGCCCCCGCCTGAGGCCCTGTGGGCTCTTGGTAGTCCCCTACAGAGTTCCTCCGGAGCACTGGTGCCTCCAGGCCCTAGAGGCTTTCCTCATGCCATCCATCCATTGCCTACACTATTCACTCCCAACTTGCTCACTGTCTCCTACTTACGTGCCAGGACACTGCATTTACTAACTTACCATCTGTCGTATGGGTTCATACTCATCGAATACCAAGTTCTGTGTATCAGCCTGGACTTCCTGTAGCTTGAGCTGCTTCTACCAATGGCTGTTCTGTCCAGTGGCTGAACCTAATTCCGAATTTCAACCTTTCCCAGCCATGTGCCCAACTGTTATTCAACAATGACTTACTGAGCATCTTTGTTCTAAGCACTGGGGATATAGCAATGAACAAAAAATGTTCCTGCCTTTGTCAAATTGACATTCTAGTAGAGGAATACTGGCAATAAAAAAACTAATTAATAGATAATATAGTATCAGGCTGATATCACTGTTAGGAAGAAAAACAAGGTAGAGTTTTGAGGATAAAAAATGACAGGGGTGGAGAGGAGGTGGAAGACTTCTTTGATGAAGTGACATCTGATCGGAAACCTGAATGAAGGAGTGAGGCATGCAGAAATGGAGGAAAAGGGACAAACAAGCACAAAGCCCATGAGGTGTGAGCAAGCTTCGAGTGATAAAGCAGCAGCAAGAAGGCTGATGTTGCTAGAACTCTGAAAGTGAAGGGGGTACTATATGCAGCTGGAGAGACTGCAAAGACCAGATCAGCAAGTCTCGTAGGCCAGGGTGAGAATCTTGGATTTGATTCAGGCTATGATGGAAAGCCACTGGAAGGTTCTGACCAGGAAACTAAAATGATCACATGTATATTCTCAAAGGCCTGCTGAGATGGCCACATACTGTAGGATTCCAATTATAAGACATTCTGGAAAATGTAAAATTGTAGGGGCAGGAAGACTTCAGTGGAGACAGAGTGAGGGGTAGACTGCAGGGGCTGGGGGTAACACAAGAGAACGTGGGGGGTTAATGGCGTATCTTGATTACGTCAGTGGTTACAGGACTGTGTGTATTGTCAGAGAACTGTGGAGCAAAAGGAGTGAATTTTACGGCACGTGAACTCAAAGGGAGTGGAGCCCATACAGCCTACTCTAGCTGCTATGTGAACAATACGTCTGGGGGTAGGGGGCACGGCTAGAGCAAGGGGGACCAATTAGGAGACTATTAGAGTCATCCAGGCAAAGGTGAGGACAACTGAGGCTAGAATGGTAGTAGCCAAGCTGGTACTACGTGCTTGGATTCAAGAACGTTTGAACACAGAGCCAAGAGATTTGTATGGTTTTTATCATCCAGTGTGAGCCTCTCACTGTGGATTGATGGCTACAAATGTTTGCTACACTCGGCTGGGATTTTTAACTTAAAACAGTCCTTGCTACACATTTTGCTGGTGGCAACACCAGGATCACAGCCTTATATTATTAAGTCCTGGTCCAATGGCCATGCAGTTACCCTGGTGTACCCTTAGAACTACAAAATGCTTACAGAGGGGAAGATTGGTCTTATTCAGCTTTTTAATACATATACCTTACATACTACCTAGCAAAGAGCCGAACTCAGCCAAGTATCTGGGTAAAAACAATAAAAATGCACTTAATTACAGAAAACATTGGCTTGTGGCTGAAATGTCATCAAATATCTAAGACATTCACAGAATTGTATATAAAAAAGCAAAAATCTAGAGAAATGGGGCAAAGAAAGCTTGAAAAATCTGTTAAGTACAAGAAAATGTACCTTAAGGAGAAGGGAGGTATAGAATAGGGATAGATAACAAAATAACCATATGTAAGTAACTACTAATTACCTTCTAGAACAGTTCTTTTTTTAATTAGCTATGAAATTAATTCAGTGGATCATGACCAGCACATATATATCTATATATTATATTAATATTTATATACATATTTATATATTAACATATATTTACATACACACACAGTTTGTACTAAGTCAACAGATACTTTCTACTACGGATTGCTGTCCATTTGAAAGTCTCTGCTGCAGAAAATAAAATGTGAACTCACCATTTTTTTGGCATGTTCTTCACACAGAGGGGTCTGGTGTGTAATGTCGAACACGGGCACAGAGCACTGCTGTCCGTCTGCAAACTTGGCCGTGCAACTTGAGAAAAGCTGCTGAGAGCGGTTCAAGAGGATATCTGTGGTTTTCAAAGTTAGGAATATAATGCACTGAAACTCAAATTATTTAAGTTTTCAATTTTTATATAAAATCCACTTCTGGACCCCCTTGGGGGCACAGTTGGTTAAGCGCCCAACTCTTGGTTTTGGCTCAGGTTGTGGTCTCAGGGTCATGGGATCGAGCCCTGTACGGGGCTCCGTGCTCAGTGGGGAGTCTGCTTGAGATTCTCTCTCCTTTGCCCTCTCCCTCACCGCATGCACGCACGCACTCTCTCTCTAAATACTTTAGTCTTTAAGGAAAAAAATCTGCTTCTTCCCTTATTTGTGTTTACTAATAAATTTTCTTATCCATAAAAGCTGAAGAACCAAGCCAAATACTGATATAGGAAATGATAATTGCTGAATTTATCAGAAGATACTTCTAAAGGAGTCTATTTTGCTAAAGGTCTCCTAATAGGAGTCTCCTTTACGGACATTCTGATTTTTGTTATTTGGAAAAAGCAGGGTTGTTTCCTTCTTAACACACTAAAACTCCTAGAAGTCCCACTACAATGGTTAGAAAAAAACACTTTCTTTTAAGGAAAATTTTCACATATAATCCACATCAAGAAGAATAAAAATTTTAAGATGTAATTATAAAAACTCATCTATCCAGGGTGCCTGGGTGGCTCAGTCGTTAAGCGTCTGCCTTCAGCTCAGGTCATGATCTCAGGGTCCTGGAATCGAGTCCCGCATCGGGCTCCCTACTCCTCGGGAAGCCCGCTTCTCCCTCTCCCACTCCACCGGCTTGTGTTCCCTCTCGCTGTGTCTTTCTCTGTCAAATAAATAAATAAATAATCTTAAAAAAAAAAAAATAAAGTGGGCGCCTGGGTGGCTCAGATGGTTGAGCGTCTGCCTTCGGCTCAGATCATGATCCCAGAGTCCTGGGATCGAGTCCCGCATTGGGCTCTCTGCTCCTTGGGAGCCTGCTTCTCCCTCTGCCTCTCTCTCTCTCATGAATAAATAAATAAATAAAATCTTTTTTTAAAAAAAATAAATAAATAAAAAACAAAGTGACTTTTGAACACAGTAAAAAAACAAAAAACCTCACCTATCCAAATTTGATTTTTCATTTCCAACACAAAACTCTCACTTAAAACTTACGAAGAATTACTTTTTGATCAAAACTTTATCATTAAAACTGGAACATCAGCTTTACTTCATCAACATTTTTAAATGTCCAAACTTTTAGCCCCTAGCGACATTTCCTGAACTCGTACTTCATACCTGTCAAGGAAGTACCTTTCTGTTTTTCCTTTATACTCTAATAGTTAAAGCTATTTATAAAACCTTTACTGCATAGAAAGTGCTGCTGAAAAAGTTGTGGAAATTTAATGCCAGGAATAGAAAGGAGGGCAAAAAGTCAAAGACAATAAAGAAGAGCAAGTAATTGCTACTATATAAATTTTTTAAATGCTACTCAATTTTAAATGTTTAATAAAAGTGAGAGTAGTAAGATTTCATAACCAGCCTGAAGCCCTTTACCACAGGTTTTCCTCAAGTATATTGTCTTAATGTATCTTCTTTCCTAGTCAGTGATGTTTATCTGTCTCTCATTTCAAATCAGCACTATGCTCAATACAAATAGCAAATTATTCCCAGAGCAAAAGGCACACTGTAAAACTGTGTAACTTTCCTGGAAGACTAAAATCAGTTTTTGAATAATATGATTTGACTTCCCCATCAACGAGTGTTATAGTTGCTTCCTAGAAGCTACGCAGAACCAGATTTCTTTTAATTGACGGCCACCAGAAGAATCTGCTACTTGCTATCAATTTTGCAGATTCTGATATAATTCTTGAATAGAGAATCACAATGATAGAAGCGGAAAAAAAATTATTCAGAAGACATCATGAAAATGAAAAGTTATATAAAAATTATAAACATGAAATGTTAGGATTTCAAAAGTCATCCACTTGGCTTAAGAATGAAATACTAGCCCCGAATGAGTTAATACTTTTCAATGCACACTCAATTCAGTTAAGAGGATACGCTGGAAACAATGTCTGGTGAATGGAAGGGCTTTGTTAGGGCACCGTTCACCCTTCACGGTTCCACTGCACGCTGCTGGCTCCGCCTCCCTCAACTTGGTCCGGCTTATGCTAAGAAAGCAAAGAGACAACATTAATTTCTAAAAAATGCTTTAAAGACCCAGGGCAACTTTTCAACACTAGGCTGGCAGGTTATAACACCAACATTTCACCTTTCTACATTCTTTAAATAAAAGGTAACCATCAGGTACAACGACAAGTTCCAGTATTTCCTCAATCTACTGACAAAACAAGTAACTGTATTATAATTGATTTCAACTATGCCTGTTTTTTCTTTTTAAGTGATATTTTGGTTCCTTTTGGGACACCTGGGTGGCTCAGTGGGTTAAGCGTCTGCCTTCAGCTCAGGTCATGATCCCAGGGTCCTGGGATCAAGTCCCTCCTGCATTGGACTCCTTGATTGGCGGGGAGTCTGCTTCTCCCTCTGCTTGTGCTCTCTCCCTCTCTCACACACACAAACACACAAATACTTTTTAAAAAACCCAAAAACAAAGAAAGAGATTTAAAATAAGTAAAATTTAAAAAAAGAGTCTCCTTTCCACCTACCCTTATCCCAATTTGCCAGTTCCCACTCTCTCTATAACAAGTATTCATTTTATTATTTTGTGGATGTTTCCATAGTTTTAAACAAACATTAAAAAATAAAAATAAATAATATTCAAGCTCTTAGAAGTACAAAAACTGTCCTGTGTAATCTGATTCTCTGAAACATCACAAACTGGTAGGACTTTACACCTATCTGAGGGTAGAAAAAGAATCTACATAATATACTGAATCACACATCACGCATTAAAAATAAAATTATCTTTTGAATTGTTTCTAAGTCTAAGGACTTCAATAGGATTTATACTAATTAGAAGGTCATACAGAACCCAAATTACATATGAATTTACAGAAAATCTAAGTAAAATTTCTACTCTAACTTTCCTATAAACAATCCATGCAAATAGAGAACTAGGTGCTGCCATCGAAGCTGCTTTAATTAAGGTTCTGCAAGATGTGTCAGAATCACAAGAGTGGGGAAGCGGGCCATTAACTTAGGTCTGTAAAAAGGATACACAATTTCAAATAAATGAAGCTGTACTATTTCGGCAGCTTACCCCAATTCTCTTGGTCTAGATTTAAATAGAAAGCAATTCTCTATACTGAATGGATTATTTTTGTGGAACACTTCAAGAATCTGCTCAGCCATTTACCAAGCCTTGAGTACCACACATTCCCTCGTTTTCCTTTATCCTAGACTTCGAAGGGCCCGGTTTCATTTTGTAAAATTGGTGATACGTTCCAACTCGCCCATCTATCTCTTAAACAGTAAAATAAACTCAAAGTCAAAATTTCAATACCTCCCTGGATAATTAAGGTAAAAATGCCTGATGTTAGACAGATTTGTATTATCCGAATAATCCCAATAAAACAAAGGGAGAATTACCAAAACATTTTGATGTTTTTAATGTGAAAACACCTACTACAAGCTTCTCTTTTGTATTATTAGATCCCCCTTTTACAATAAAGTTTCTACACAAACACTAGTCTCTGTAGGATTGTCGGCTACAAGATACTTAGATGTGAGTCTACATAGTTAAGCTATTTCAGTGGTTTATTCCATATATTCACCAATATATACGACAAAGCTATTAGATGAGAAAGAATAATGTTACTCAGTTTAGATCCAAACTGTATGTTAAAGGATACCTATATTAAAAGGCAGCCATTAAAGTTTTAACCTCTAAAACATTTAAAAGCAACTTTTTAAATGTCTTTGTGGAACTAGTCTTTGAAAGCAAAAACATCCAACAGTGGGCATTATCCAACTGACAGCTGATTTTTGTTACCCTAAAATATAATGTAAAGTAGTAAACTACCAATCACCAACAATTGATTATGGCTCATTGTTAAAGGATTATCAGTGAGGCACTGAGCAATAAACTTTTTACTAATCATGAGTGACAAACAAATGACATCAAATAAATTTGAGAACTGAATATTAGAGTTCATCTTGGTATTTGTTTAGTCATATTTAATTATCACGAAATTTAAGAAAAAATCACTAATGGTGGTTTGGAAAATGTTTTGAAAAAAAGGGGGGGGGGTTGATTCTGCCAGTTAAAAATCATAGATAAATACAGTTTTCTACACAAATATCAAATTGTCCCAAACTCAGAGTACAGTCCTTACTTACATCTTTGACAAGGTCATAATAATATACTAGATTCAATGTATATAACACTCTACACATATAGATTGCTTCATTGCTGGACAAAACTAAAGTCTCCACTGAAATCGTACACTTGAAAGCATTATCTAATGCAAATGTTAGATATCATTATTTTAAAACCTATGTCAAACCAAGTGAATTCTTTCAACAAATAGAGAACAGACGTCTCTTCACTTGTTTAATTCTATCCATTCGTTCAATACCGGAGATTTATGAACAAAATGTACATTGTTCCTGCCCTCACAAAAATGACTGTCTAGCTTGGGGCGCCTGGGTGGATCTATCGGTCAAGTGTCTGCCTCCGCCTCAGGTCATGATCTCAGGGTCCTGGGATCCAACCCTGTGTCAGGCTCCCTGCTCAGCAGAAAGTCTGCTTCTCCCTCTCCCTCTGCCCTCCCCCTGCCCGCTTGTGCTCTCGATCTCAAAATAAATAAAATCTTAAAAAAAGAGACTGTCTAGCCTGACAGAAATATTAGTATACAATTCCACAATGAAGCAGAGTACGGAGCACAATACACATACATAATCGGGGGACCTAATAGTGGAACACTGGGAATGTTTCTCTGAGAAAAGTTAAGTCTCTAGTAACTTAAGACTTAAAGGATGTTCTAGAACAGACCCTACCTTCCCCCCTACACAGGAGTCGGGGCTCTAAGAGTGAGGTAATATGCTGCAGGCAGCAGTCATTAATGTGGGTGTATTAGACACACACACAAAGTTTCAAACAACTCTAAATATCCCAAGCAGCAGAAAACTCTCATGGGCATACTATCTTTCTGATATACGCAATTGAAAAATCAGTTATTTTTTTTATAACAAATATAACGAAAACCAAAATACATTAAAGTAAAATGAAATTTCAAAAAATATATGGGTATGTAAAAAATATGATCAGGCTATAAAGCAAAAGATTTTTTTTTTTAGTTTTATTTTAAACTCCTTTTTTCCTCAGTGACTCACGATCACTACAGAAAAATTAGAATATACGTAATACTAATTTTTTAAACCTTAATTTATCAATAATCCCATCCTCTAGAGATAGCCACTGCTAATATTTTGTTATATAAACTCATAAAAATGTGTGTGTGTATCTCAAGGTTGTTATCTGAAAAAAAAAACAGTAACTAAAAATTGTGAAATAATAAACTCCATAAAAAACTATGCCTTCCAGGGCGCCTGGGTGTCTCAGTCAGTTAAGCACCGGCCTTCGGCTCAGGTCATGATTTCGGGGTCCTGGGATCCAGCCTTGCATTGGACTCCCTGCTCAGCGGCGAGCCTGCTTCTCCCTCTCCCTCTGCCCCTCCTCTCCGTTTGTGCTCTCTCTCAAATAAATAAAATCTTAAAAACAAACAAACAAAAAAAACTATGCCTTCGGGACACCTGGGTGGCTCAGTCGTTAAGCGTCTGCCTTCAGCTCAGGTCATGATCCCAGGGTCCTGGGATCGAGCCCCGCATCAGGCTCCCTGCTCGGCGGGAAGCCTGCTTTTCTCCCTCTCCCACTCCCCCTGCTTGTGTTCCTGCTCTCGCTAACTCTCTCTCTGTCAAATAAATAAATAAAATCTTAAAAAAAAAACCAAAAAACTATGCCTTCTAAACTTGAAAATTATTTCCTTAAGGCAGACGTTTAACAGACTGAGCCACCCAGGCCCCACTTAAGCTAGTATTTTTAGAAGGTATATAACCTAAATAAGTAATTATGGTAAGTTTTCACCACCTAAACTAATTTCTG
Source organism: Neomonachus schauinslandi (assembly GCF_002201575.2). Classification (NCBI taxonomy): domain Eukaryota; kingdom Metazoa; phylum Chordata; class Mammalia; order Carnivora; family Phocidae; genus Neomonachus; species Neomonachus schauinslandi. The sequence goes on from NC_058405.1 coordinate 163,578,270, forward strand.
AAATGATAATAACACCACAATTTCTTCATTGAAACATCAGATAACTTCCACATGTCCAATTTATGGACTTTCTGTCAATAAAATAGTACGCACGCATTATAAACCATGTTTTCAAAACAATTTTTAAGAACATAGGGGAATGGCAATGATTTATTTTTAAGGGAAAAAAAATTGGACACACAACTCTTAAACAATATAGACCCAGTTTTACTTAAATACATACAAAAACCAGAAAAAGTCCAAGGACTGACATCCATATTACAAAGCCATTAAAAGCCATGTTTTAAAGAATTAGTGTCATGAGAAAATGGTCATAATCCAATGTTCCATGGAAAAAAGGTAGGAAATAAAATATACACATGGCATGATCTCAATTTTGCTTTAATACAAATACATGGTTCACTGGAGATTTCATACACACACGTGCGCACGCACACACACAAAGAAAATAGACTACAAGGAAACAATCAGAATGTTCACAGTGCTCATTCTGTTCTGTGCATGGTGATATTATGGAAATCCCCCCCCTTTCCTATGTTTTTCAAATTTACAATAAGCAAATACCTGGACTATAATATAAAAAGAAAAGTTTTCCCCCAAAGAAATGCAATGTAATAAAGTATTCTGAAGACCTAATATGTGGGATAATGGAAATATCAACAGAAAATACGCTGGAAAGAAAACTTTTAAAAAATATTAAGTAAAAAGTGTAAAATACTATTTCTGTAGTAAAAAAAACAGCAAATATCACTTTTAAATACATGAAATTTCTAAGCACTGGTTTTTGTTTTTTTTTTAAGGCAGGTAGCATTCTCAAATACTTTACGGTGTAAATTCTAGTCAAGTTCTGGCAAACCAACAGCAATGCTTTTAGACAGCTCGTGGCGATGTTCTCTCGCCACGTGATGCAAAACTTTATCTGAGCAACAAAAGCAAAATGCAACGCTTCAATATTTCAGGCTTAAATGCCCACTGCCCACTGTGCTGCAACTATCCTGTCAAAACAGACAAAAGAGAAACAGGTGGCTGAGGACCAGGTGGCTGCCCAGGGCTCTCACCTGGTTCGGCTGCATGCAGCTCTCTGCAGTTCCTGCATTAACTGACCAGTACACTCCGGCTCTCGGCTGGCCGCCTGCAGCAAGGCTTTCCTAAACGTGTGCCGGCATTTCTTTTGACGAGATTCTGCCCGCTCCAGGCGGCAGAGGTGCTTATATTTCTGCTGAAAGTAAGTGCAAAGTTGGGTCACCCTGGAGCTCCTACTCTCCGTATCATCGTCATCTGACCTGGAAAGTGCACAAAGAGAAGGGAGAAACTGATTAAACGTCAGGCTCGGTTTAGAGACGGGGCAAAGCGGGTCAATGAGCTACTCGGATGCACAAGGGTCCACATTTGGGGCAGGTGAGCACATACTTCACAAAATTAGAGAATTCCAGTAAAGCTGAAAGTAAACACAATATTTCGACAATAAATAAGGCAGCAGACGCCACCCAGTGCTTTCAGATGCTTCACCTTCTCAGCATGTCAAGAGTTAGACAGAATGCATCAGGGTCTTCTAAATTTTAAGTGACTAGGGGTTCTCGGGAAGAAAACAGTTTCTTTACCTTTGCTTAACTAAAACGACTGAGTAAATGACATGGCAGTTATGAGGAAACACTAAGCATAATTTCATAAAAGATAGGTCATACCAGAAATAGAGCAGTGAATTCCAACAGTGCCTTATCAAAGACCCACCCTTTTAGATGTACTGGTTTTCACTCCCCTTGCTAAGCACTTACAGAATGTTAATTGTAGGGGTCACAATCATTCTACAGTATTTTTTATTATTTTCTTTTAACACAGGAGATATCCTTTTTTTAAAAGGTTTTTAAAAAAATTTGAGAGAGAGAGCAGAGCAAGCGAGAGAGAACACGAGTGGGGGGGAAGGGCAGAGGGAGAGGGAGAAGCAGACTCCCCACTGAGCTCAATCCCAGGACTCCAGGATCATGACCTGAGCCAAACAAAGGCAGACACTTTAACAGACTTAGCCAGCCAGGAATCCCTACTTTGCAAATTTCTGGTCTAAGAAATAAGTCCTAAGAAACATGTTCTCTTCAGTATAGTAGCTACTACAAATATACCAATTGAAGGATCTTACTTCAATCTTTTCATTTATTTAACATTCAACATTTGCTGTATGTCTATTACGTTGAGTTCTATAAAGGAGAAAATAATTTAAGCAGTTTGCAATGCAGTTTAGACAAGATAAACACATCCCCAAAGTTAACTCAAAAGATAATCGAATCAGTAACTAAAACCGTGGGGCAGGCTGACCACTGATTCAAGTATCTGACCTTCAATTAGAAAAATGTAGGAGTTTTTCACAATTTGAGATCCCAAGACCTACCCTAGATCTACTGAACCAGAATTTCCATGGAATGGGGCCCAGGAGTCTTTATTCTGAATTGTTCCCTGAAGTCCCATAGCAGGTTTTCATTCGGGAGTTCTAGTCGAGCCGGTAGGTACTATAAATATCTTCAATGTGAGGGAGAGAACATAGAGAGGTCTAGATACGGCTAAAGTGCTATTAAAGTTCACTAGCAAGATTGCTGGATGAGAGGCTTCACAGAGGAGATGCCAACAGAACTGAACTGTGAAGAAAGGGTAGAATTTGAAGAGAAAAAAAAGGGTACCTCGCCAGGATAAAGGAATACAAGTCAGGCTTCAGAGATGGACAGGACAGAGAACAGCAAGTACTAAGTAGCTCACTTTGGCGAAGATGTGGCATACACAGGGGAGTACAGTGGGTGAGGCCAACTTTCTAAACCTAAACACTAGATTCTACTGGCAGTGAAGAACCTCGTAGAGTTTGAAGAAAATAGGCAACAATAATAGAGCCGTGCATGAGAAAGGTTACACCGTCAGCAGGCAGAAATGGGAAGAGACAGGGCAGAGGGCAGGGAGGAAATTATTAAAACACTCCAGGTAACAGGTAACAAGAACCCACACCAGGACGGCGGCAGCAGGACTGCAGGAGAGGAAAGAGATCCTGCACGCATGAAAGGCAGACCTCCGTCAACTGGGAAGGGAGGGTGCGAGGGACAACAGTCGCGCGGCCCCTTCCCTCAGCGAAGCCCAGGAACTCGAGCCAAGAGGAACACGAGCAGATCTGGGGCAGGAAATAAATTCCACTTCAGACGTAAAGAACGTAAAGTACAGATGAGGTATCGAAGGCAGCAGTGGGAAAAACCGTTAGAAACGATAAGCAGGAGCACAGCGAGGGAAGGAATACAGATTCCATAGCCAACAACTAGCAACTGAGGGACAGGGGAGGGCCTGTAAGTAAAAGGCCACGGAGATAATAGAAAGAATGAGACCTGTAAGGCCCATTATCACAAAAGAATTAACTCAATTTGGTGACTGGATATGAAGGATAAGAAAGTCAATAATGACTCAATGACTTTAAACTTGCATAAGAGGAGAATGGAAGGGCTATTAATAGAAAAAAGAAAGAGAGGAGAAACTGCAAGTCTTAAAGGGAGAGTTAAGCTCAGGTAGATAATCACTTGCCAAAGCTATTATTTGAAAAGACTCTGTTATGGCGGGGAGGACAGACCAGATCAGCAGTTCTCAAGTTGACAATGAATGGACAGGTGCACCTGGATGTTGAGGCATGTTTCATCATTAAAATAAAAATTTTCAAAGCCTGGGGCGCCTGGGTGGCTCAGTTGGTTAAGCGACTGCCTTCGGCTCAGGTCATGATCCTGGAGTCCCTGGATCGAGTCCCACATCGGGCTCCTTGCTCGGCGGGGAGTCTGCTTCTCCCTCTGACCCTCCTCCCTCTCCTGCTCTCTGTCTCTCATTCTCTCTGTCTCAAATAAATAAATAAAATCTTAAAAAAAAAAAAAATTTTCAAACTTATCAGAAGTTCCATGCTTCTGATAAGTAGTTTGCAGACCTGCACAGGTCCACGGGCCATCCCCAGCATGGTCCTTAACCAGAAAATCTCCAACATGCCTCCCACTTCCAAGATGTTCTAACCCTCGTGTTTCACACCTGGCTGTGGAGGAAGAGTGTCATTCCGGGCACAGAAAGGCCAGCGGCCATTATTTACCAGCAGAGACAGGCCTGCCACCTACTGCATTCTCAGTATGTGGCTTTCCTCACCTGTGAAATCAAAGAGCTGGCTCACCCAGCTCCCAAAGTTGTGAAGAGAATGAAAAGAAATGACCTATTTAAAATCACAATATAAGTACAGGTATTATTATTAGATAATAACCTATATCCATTAACTAAAATTAAATCACTTATTAAATACACACATGCAAAAAATTCCTGGCCTAAACAGCTTTACCATGAGCTCTAGCAATAAAAAAAAAAAAAAATAATAATAATAATAATTCCAATCACACACAAAATATCCCAGATATCTGGAAAGAGGGGAATATTCTTTTTTTTTTAAAGATTTTATTTACTTATTTTAGAGAGAGATCAAGCACACAAGCAGGAGGGGCAGAGGGAGAATCTCCAGCTGACTCCACACTGAGCATGGAGCCCAATGCAGGGCTCAATCCCATGATGCCAAGATCATGACTTGAGCCGTAATCAAAAGTCTGACAATTAACCGACTGAGCCACCCAGGTGCCCTAAGGGAATATTCTTTTAATAAAGCTAACCTAAACTTGACACCAAAAACTTATTAACAAGGACAATAGGACAAAAGGAAAATCTTATTAATGATCTCAAAGGCAAAAAATATTAATAAGTTGAATCTAGCAGCATATAAAAAAGAAATACCCAATCTGGGTTAATTAATGTAGGAATGCAACAATTATTTTTCAATCTGATCTTACTAGACCTCTCTTCTGCAAAAAACCACTTTATTCTTCTTTTCCTTTCATCTTCAAACTTTCTATTTCCTTGCTTCCTCCTGTTATTTTCCTCATTTTCTTCTTTCTTCTTTCTCTTCCCAATCCTCACATCATGTATGAAAATTCTCCTTCATTTTCAAAACTTCAACATCACTTAAATACTGAAGACACAAGTCTGTTCTCTAGCCCATACCTCACAATTATATTGCAGAGACAAGATATTTATTTGGCTTGCTCATCTACATATAACTAACCCAGAAATGCTGGAATTAGGACAGAGTACTGGGGAGCAGAGAGGTGCACAGACAGAAGCACTACGAAGATCTACAGAGGGTTCCTCTCAGTTTTTCACTTGAGTACTGATCAGTGCAAGGGTGTGGAAAAATACCCAAAAAGAATCTGAAAAGAGAAGGCCAGAGAAGTTCCAGCAGCTCACACAGGGCAGGCGTAGTTTCTGGTCCCACCACCCAAGGGGAAAAACGTGCAATCTGCAGGGCACTGGGTAGACCACTCAGGAGCAGACTGCCTCACTAATGGGGGTAAATGAGCCCTCAATTAAAGGCTGCCATGGCCCCATTTCACGAAGTTTAAAAAGCAAGCCTCAAAAGCTGTTTCAAAGTAACATAACTATGTCCCCAGACAAAGATCTTAAAGGAAGACAAAATACCAGAATCAAGGTAAGTAAAATTAACCATGCCTGGCATCTAATAAAAAATTATCAGACATTCAAAGAAACAGGAAACTAGGACCCCTAAGAAGGAGAAAAATCAATCAATAGAAACATATCTAGAAATGATACAGATGACATAATTAGTAAACCAAGAATCAAAGAACAGTTATTACAACCATATTTCACATTTTTGAGAAGGTAATCATGATCATGACAAGGAAAGACATGGACAATAATTTAGAAGACCCAAAACAAACTTCTAGAGATGAAAAATACAATGTCTAATACGAAAAATGGACTGAATGGGATTGATGGCTGGTTAAATGCCACAAAAGATTAATTAACCTGAAGACAGCAATAGGAACTTTCCAAACTGAAACACAGAGAGGAAAAAAGTGAATGGAACATCAATAAGCTGTGGAGTAATTTCAAGCAGCCTAAAATATGTGTAACTAAGTCTCTCAAATAGAAGGGGGAAGAAAAATAATTGAAGAAAACTAGGGTAAAATTTTTCTAAATTTCAAAAAAATTATAAACTTACAGATTCAAAAAGTCAATGAACCCCAAGCACAAGAAACATAAAGAAAATGAACTACACAAATGGTTTAAAATTACTGATAAGGAGAAAAATCTTAACAGAGAAAAAAAAGACACATAATGTTCCTTGGGCCAAATATGTGAAGGACAGTTGACTTCTCATTGGAAATAATGCAAGACATGTGAGCAACATCCTTAAGTACTGAAAGAAAAACTGCCAACCTAGGATTTTATGCCAGCAAAAATATCTTTCAAAAATGAAGGCATACATCTTTGAAACATGGATGGACCTAAAGGGTATTATACTAAGGGAAATAAGTCAGAGAAGATAAATACCATATGATTTCACTTATATGTGGAATCGAAAAAAAACAAAACAAAGCAGAAACAGGCCCATAAACACAGAGGACAAACTGGTGGTTGCCAGAGGGGATGGGATAGAGAGATGGGCAAAATGGGGTAAAGACAGAGGGAGGTGCAGACTTCCAGTTATGCAGTAAGTCATGGGAATAAAAGGTACAGCATAGGGAATATAGTCAATGGTATTAGGGTTGTATGGTGACAGATGGGAGCTACACTTGTGGTGAACAGAGCGTAACATATAGACTTGTCAAATCGCTGTGTTATATACCTGAAACTAATGCAACATTGTGTGTCGATTATACTTCAATTAAAAAAAAAAAAAAAAGGCATGGGGTGCCTGGGTGGCTCAGTCAATTAAGCATCCAACCCTTGATTTTAGCTCAGGTCATAATCTCTCAGGGTTGTGAGATCGAGTCTCCACGCCAGGCTCCCTCTCCCTTTGCACTCCTCACCACCCCCAAGCCAAAAAGACATAGTCAATTATACCTTGATAAAATTTTTCAGACATAAAAGCTAAAAGAATTCATCACCAGAAGGGTGGCACTACAAGAAATGTTAAAGTGACCATTCATACAGAAAGAAAATAACATCAGATGGAAATATGGAACTATTCAAAGAAAAAAAACCCTAGAAATTACGTGGGTAAATACAAAAGATTATTTTTCTTTTAAATCGTCTTAAAAGATAACTGCTTGAACAATAGCAATGTATTACAGGGATTATAACATACGTAGAGGGAAATGTATAGCATCAAGTGTCTATGTCAGAAAACAAGGAAGATCCCAGGTTTAAGCTATCACCTTAAAAACTTGAAAAAGACAAACAAATGTATCCAAAACAAAGAAGGAAAGAATAGAAGAACATAATAGAAGGAAATTATAGAGATAAGAACAGAAAGCAATGAAATAAAGCTAAAAGAGAATCAATGAAACTAAAAGCTTGTTCTTTAAAAAGACCAATGAAAAAGAACAGAAAATGAACAAAGAGACATACACATACATGCCAAGGGTTCCAATGCAAGATCAACAGTGTTTTCAATAGTGTTGGTTAAATAGAAGATCCACGAGGAAAAAAATGATCCTTAGCACTGCACCTCACATTATATACAAATTATACAAAAATAAATTTCCACAAAGACTGTCAGGAAAACAATAAGGCTTCTAGAAAAGAGTATTAGAGAATAGCTTCATGACTGTGAAGCTGTGGGGTAAGTAATGATTTCTTAAATGGGTCACAAATACATTACCCATAAAGAAGAAGACCAATAAATTGTACTCATTAAAATTAAGAACTGGGGGGCGCCTGGGTGGCTCAGTTGTTAAGTGTCTGCTTTGGGCTCAGGTCATGATCCCAGGGTCCTGGGATCGAGCCCCACATCGGGCTCTCTGCTCAGCGGGAAGCCTGCTTCTCCCTCTCCCACTCCCCCTGCTTGTGTTCCTGCTCTTGCTATCTCTCTCTGTCAAGTGAATAAATAAAATCTTAAAAAAATAAATAAATACATACATACATACATACATACAATAAAAGTAAGAACTGGGGGGTGCCTAGATGGCTCAGTTGGTTAAGCTTCTGACTCCTGGTTTTGGTTCAGGTCATGATCTCATGGGGTATGGGATGGAGCCCTGCATCAGGCTCAGCGTGGAATCTGCTCTAAGATTATCTCCCCCTGTCCCTGCCCCCACTCACTCTCATGCGCACTCTCTCTCTAAAAATAAATAGGGGCGCCTGGGTGGCTCAATCGCTAAGCGTCTGCCTTCGGCTCAGGTCATGATCTCGGGGTCCTGGGATCGAGCCCCGCATAGGGCTCCCTGCTCAGCAGGAAGCCTTCTCCCTCTCTCACTCGCCCTGCTTGTGTTCCCTCTCTCGCTGTGTCTCTCTCTGTCAGATAAATAAAATCTGTATAAATAAAATAAAAATAAATAAATCTGGGTTCCTGAGTGGCTCAGCTGGTTAAGTGTCTGCCTTCGGCTCAGGTCATGATCCCAGGGGCCTGGGACTGAGTCCTGCATTGGGCTCCCTGGTCAGCCAGGAGCCTGCTTCTCCCTCTGCCTCTGTCCCTCCCCAGTGCTCATGCTTGCGCATGCTCTCTCTCTCTCCTCTCAAATAAATAAAATCTAAAAAAAAATAAATAAAAAATAAAAATAAATAAATCTTTAATAAAATCAAGAAATGTTCTCTATCAAAGACACAATTAGGAATATGAAAAGGGGTGCGCCTGGGTGGCTCAGTCGTTAGGTGTCTGCCTTCGGCTCAGGTCATGATCCCAGGGTCCTGGGATCGAGCCCCGCATCGGGCTCCCTGCTCCTCGGGAAGCCTGCTTCTCCCTCTCCCGCTCCCCCTGCTTGTGTTCCCTCTCTCGCTATGTCTCTCTCTGTCAAATAAATAAATAAAATCTTAAAAAAAAAAAAAAGGGAATATGAAAAGGTAAGCAGTTACTAGGAGTAATTACTGTTAATAATACATTTAAGGGGCGCCTGGGTGACTCAGTCGGTTGGGCATCTGCCTTTGGCTCAGATCGTGGTCCCAGGGTCCTGGGATCAAGCCCTGCATCTGGCTCCCTGCTCCATGGGGAGCCTGCTTTTCCCTCTGCCTCTCTCTCATGAATAAATAAAATCTTAAAAAAAAGTAATAATACATTTAAGAAACCAACTTATTTCTGCTCTTGAGATAGAAGTAGAAGCCTGCGAGATCTCCTTCAGCACATGCATATACAGCTAAACTAAGTAACCAAGAAATCTTTCCCAAAACAAGGCCAGGGGTACCTGCGTGGCTCAGTCGGTAGAACATGTGACTCTCTATCTGAGTCGTGAATTCAAGTCCTTTGCAGGGCATAAAGCTTACTTAAAAAAAAAAAAAAAAGGCCAAACTTTCTCCCTAAAATTTCTTCAAGCATAATCCTGGTTTAGCAAGAAAACTCATGGAAAGCAGGTTTGGGGGGAAGCAGGTGGACGGGCAGCACAGAATGATGATCAGACTACTATCAGTTTTTCTTCCAAAAGAATCTGAGAATTCCAACAGGAATCTTCACTATCATTTATCATTCATTGCCCAGGTACCAGGTATTGTGCTTAAGCATTTACTTATGCTACCTCATTTACAGCAATTTGTAAAATTAACTCAAAATATCCCAAATCAAGTTAAGCTGACATGAACATCCACCCGAGGAAGCATAACTGATACTATCTGTAACTGTCAGAGTATTAAGTTCAACTGTACTTTATCTGAAAAAAAGAATATGCTAATGGTAAGGAAGCAGTCTTGAATGATATATAAAATGGAACCCTGGAGAGAGAAGAAAACTACAGCATTCTCCAATCCTATCTAGGAGATAGGGGAGGCCAGGACAACTGGCCATTAATAAATCCAACTAACTCTCCTTCCAGGCCCAAATAAGCTCCCCATGTAGTTTTGCTTAGTGAACATTTGTACTATTTAATGATTATTTCTCACTTTAAACTGGCATTTTGGTTTATACATTAGACTCTAGAGGATCAGTTCCCGGAGCCTAATCACCTCTGGGTGTACTAACAAATCATATTTTAAGCCTATAAACCAGAAAACCAGGTTCTAGAGAATATATGTCCATACAACGATACCGTGAGAGTCTAGGAGTCAGCCTGGGGCAGATAGCTGGTCTCCCCTCTATCTTGTCAAACATCTATTCAAACCACAATACTTAAAAAAAAGAAAAAAATTAGCTGAGTCTGAGAGCCATCTTTTGGCTCCACAGACAGGGATCTATCTCGGAATGGCCCCACTGTACTAAGTGAATCCCTAAAGCAGTCCCCTGAAACAGAAAGAGCTTTCTCACTGTCCTGTGCATTAATCAATCTACAGCTTTCTGAACGCAGATACCAAGAACCTCTAATCAGATTATCTTGAAAACCATTTTAGCACATTAGAAATACTCGGTGCTTAAGGAAGATTAAAAAATGGATCAATCTTGTAGAAGACAGAGCTGAAATAAACTGTTCCCAGCTACTGCAGGGATCAGGCCAAAGCGGATCCAGAGAAGTCAGGCAGCGGAACTCTGAGAAGCCCTGGGACCTCAGGCCAGTTCCTTAGCTTGCCTGGGCCTTGGTCTCCTCTTCTGTAAAATGAGGGGATGGGACTAGGTAATCTGGAAGGTTCCTTTTCATCCTAAATTCCATTCCAATTGGTTCCTTCAGTGATAAATGGGAAAGGTACAGAAACAAATTTACCAAGAAAACTGAAAAGTAGCTTTATATAGTACATTTCTTCCCAGTGGAATCTCTTTTACCTCCATCACAATAAAACTAGATCCAATGAGATAAAAGAACATTAGCATATAGAGTGAAACATCAAGTCACTAGAGGGGTAACTGAAGAATGAAAACAAAAAGGAAGACTTACGTGTGTCTTTCGTATCTGAGGGTTTCTCGGATGGACCATGCCACCTGGTATGGCGAGGCCTGCTCCGAGTCCTCTAGTTCCTCCCCGCTCTCTTCGGACCAGTCCAAACCTGGGACATGGGAGAAGATATTGCAAGTTAAAAAAAGTGTTTCATTTAACATTTAGAAAAAAAAGCTACCAAAAATGCATAACCCCAAACTCAGAGCACATACTATCATCACTGTATGAATAAATGCCTCTCTATTCTGACAAAAATATTAATAATGATGTATGACATACACTCAGGTTTAAAATAATGACACCGTAACCAAAAAAAGCTATATTCCAAGGAAGAACTTCTTCGTCAGACTCTTCACAAATGGAGCAGAAACATAAGCAGAGATTCCAGTCCTTCCCCCCACCAAAACACCATACATTAAACATCATACATAATGTCAGAAAAACATAAAACAAGGCTAATGTATGTTCAGGTAAGAAAGAAGTCAAAATGCACTGGTGGATTCACTCTACACTTCCACAAAGAAGGGCCCTAGGATAAACTGTCAGAGGCAGACACTTCATCCCCTTTCCCAACCCCTCCGGAGGAAAAGGACTCCATCCACTAGGCAGAGCCCTGCCCTGGCTCTTACCCTCTGCAGGAAGAGGAAAGGGTAAGAGGGCAATATTCTATTTCTAATGTGGCTTGGGCTTTCTTTTAATTCTTTTAAACAACAGCTGCCACATTCTGTGGCATTCTGAAAAACAAGTTTAGAGGGGACAATAGAGAAATACAGGATGAACAATGCTTACTTATTTTGTTAAATGCTACTTTAATGATTGGATAATTATTAGCTTCCAACATAAACGTTTTACCTTTTTAGAAGTTTTGCATCTTGAAAAGGTCTTGATAAATACTGATGTTGCACAGTCTAACGTGCATAACTTTAAATATACTCATACCGCTATGAGACTTGAATTAGATACCTTGATAACTAGTATTTGGTCTTCCTTCTTGAGACCCTCAAAAATCAGAAGACCACCTTCATTAGACAGTTATGTTAGAAAGGACCTCACAGGTTGCTTCTATAATTTAAGTAAGTTTACATGTGCCAAATAGGGAAATTAAGAAAAGGTTAACCGAAATGCAAATTATAAATGCTTAAAATTAAGTAACACATTACCACTGGCATAAAGAAACCTCAAATTTAGTTCCAAGATGACTATCCAAATGTTAGGTCACCTTAAAAAGTAAGTTACTTAAAAAAAAAAAAGTTAAAATAATTAGTGATTAAAAGAAAGTAAAAAACAAGTAATCACAATAGCATTAGCTTCAGGATAGGATACTGAAAGGCGAGGTCTTTCAAACACAAAGTGACACGTACGGTATCTTTTAAAATGAGGACATAAATTATCTTCTATTGTTTTTGTATAATTCATAATAATTTCTACTAAGTCACCTATATCTTCTCTGAAAAAGTCAAGATCTAAGTTGTAAAAACTAAGATGGAAGTGTTTCTCTTGTGAAATTAACTGTCCAATAAAGCAAACCTTTGATCTTGGCTTCATTATCACTAGTTTTAATATAACTAACTGAGATAACCAGGCCAGACGAGACTGTAAAGGCTGATTACAAGATCGCATTTTTCTTAAAGTATACTTTGCTGACATGAATGCAGACTATACTTGGTCATAACAGTGCACTACAATTTCTGGCTTCTCCAAAGTAACCTTTGTTTTGAAACCTAGGACCCTAATATGCTTGAATTTAAAAAAAATAAAATAAATAAAATAAATAAAAATAAAAGGGAGGGGGGTGCATGGGTCGTTTAGTTGGTTAAGCGTCTGCCTTCGACTCAGGTCATGATCCCAGGGTCCTGGGATGGAGCCCTGCGTGGGGCACGCTGCTCAGCGGGGAGCCTGCTTCTCCCTCTCCCTCTAACCTTGCGCCCTGCTTGTGCTCTTACTCCCTCTCTCCCTCTCTCTCAAATGAATAAATAAAAAATCGTTAAAAAAAAAAGACAATACTTTTTCTGTAAATTTTCATTCTGTTCAAAATGACAAAAAACCAGCCTCTAACACAACATAGTTTGTTTCAAAAGCTAAAAAAATTACCAGCATCCATAAATACATAAAAGTATAAATAAATATTTAGTAGATAACACAGGTACATTGTGGAGTAAGAGGCAAACATTTGGGAAGAAATAAAGTTAGATTTTGCCTCAAAACTAATTCCTAATGAATTCCAAATAGAGGACTACAATGTAAATAAATCAAACAATAAAAGGACCAAAAGAAAATATGGGTGAATATATTACATACTCTTGGAGCCCAAACAAGTAAGAAACAAAATAAAACAAAACAAAGAGTCTGATTCAAAAGGAAAAAAATTCTAAAAAAATAGAACACATCAATTTTAACTCCTAAATTCCAAAATAATTATATCATAGATATTTAAAAGCAAATAACAAATGGGAAGAGAGGCTTTGCAACAAACATGAAATATGTATAAAAAGATCATACCAAATCAATAAAAAAAAGAAGCCCTTCAACAAAAATGAGTGAAAAAACTCAAAAACGTAAAATAAACAAGAAATACAAATGTCCAAAAAGCATATGAACAAATACTCAAAGCTACAACTACTATCTCAAAACAGCAGTTCTCACTTAAAGAATGGTCCATAGATTCCCCAGGGGTCCCTGAAACCCTCCTTAGGGAGTTCCTTAGGTCAACACTATCTTCAAAATAAGAAGACATTATCTGCTTTTTTCACCGTGTTGGCATTTGCACTGATGATAAAAAACAAAAACAAAAAACATGGTAGTAGGTCAATCTGCTGGCGCCTCAGCATGAATCAGGGTGGTGGGACCGAACTATACGAGCAGTCATTCTATGTTTCACACCACGATGTGTAGTAAAATAAATAAATACATAAATACATAAATAAATAAATAACAGTTTTAAGAATATCCTTGGGGCGCCTGGGTGGCTCAGTCGGTTAAGCGTCTGCCTTCAGCTCGGGTCCCGATCCCAGCATCCTGGGATCAAGTCCCGCGCTTCGGTGGGGAGCCTGCTTCTCCCTCTGCCTGCCGCTCCCCCTGCTTGTACGCGCACACTCCTTCCCTCTCTCTGACAAGTAAATAAAATCTTAAAAAAAAAAAAAAGAGTATCTGTGACAAAGCTCGGTATAGGTATATTAAAGACTGTTTATTAAATCTTAGTTCTTGACTGCGCGTCTTTACACCAGTGTCTGTGACTCCATGTGGAGTCAGAAAGCCCCTGTGCGGCGCACCGCAAACATAGGGTGGTTGTCTTGAGGAAAAGCCCTTGCAGCACCTGGTGTAACTGTGACCTCAACGAGCTGCTTTTTTTCCATTCGACACCATTTTTATTTGAAGGAGTGACCAACAAACTATGGTTACTAAGACTTGGATATGACAGTCATTTTTTCTAAAATGAACACAGTGAAACTGTCACCTCAAGGAAAACAATGGACAGGACTTGTTGCCAACAATGAAATTCAGATTTTCACTTGAAAGCTTGATTTTGGTTTTTTTTGAAAACTTGAAGTCATCACTGAGTCTATGACAACTTTCTAACAGACTATTCTGACGAGATTGGTGGTAATATTAAAGAATGTGATTTTGTTTTGTTTTTAAGTAGGCTACACCCCTTAGTGTGGAGCCCAACGCGGGGCTTGAGCTCACGACCCTGGGATCAAGACCTAAGCTGAGATCAAGAGTTGGATGTTTAACTGATTGAGCCACCCAGGCATCCCACGAGAGTATGATTTTTAAATTTTGTATAATGAAATATGTCCACATTTGGGATATATGTTTAACTAGGTAAACCAGTATTTTCTAAATGACCAATATATGATGTTACAAAATCACGCATGGGTAAAAAGATCCCTTCAAAGTGCAAAGCAGGGCGCCTGGGTGGCTCAGTCATTAAGTGTCTGCCTTCGGCTCAGGTCATGATCCCAGGGTCCTGGGATCGAGCCCCGCATCAGGCTCCCTGCTCAGCAGGAAGCCTGCTTCTCCCTCTCCCACTCCCCCGCTTGTGTTCCCTCTCTCGCTGTCTCTTTCTCTCTGTCAAATAAATAAATAAAATCTTAAAAAACAAAGTGCAAAGCAGATCAATGGATTTTAATGTAATGATTTGCAAAATTCCTTGATATGGTTTCAGATTTCACACTGCAACTAATCTTTAAGAAACTACCATTTGTCAATTTTCGGTATAGGGTCAAATAAGAATATCCACAATTATTTTTAAAAAGCTAGTAAAATATTCTTCCCTTTTCCAACTCCAAACATGTAAGCCATATTTTCACATACTAATCAAAACCACATATGACGACAGCAGACAGGAGAATCTGTCTTCCAGCAAACCACACATTAAGATTTACAAAACAATGTAAAATAATGCTGCTCTTCGCATTATATTTCTTTTCTTTCGGGAAAACATAGCTATTTCATAAAAAGAATATGTTAACATGTGGTGTTATCTTTAAAAATGCATTAACATTTTAAAAATTTCTCAGTTTTAACTTCTAATTCAGTAAATATCAACAAATGTGACTCACATACATAAAGGCTCTACAGTGTCCTCAACCATTTTTAGGTGTAAAGGGATTCTAAGGGCTAAAATTTGAGAAACACTTATCTAAGTTATGCAAATTAAAGCAAATTTTCTATCAAATTTGCAAAGGCACAATAATAACCAATATCCAGTACTGTAAAGATAGAGAGAAACTGTCATCTCATACCCTGCTGAAAGAAGGGTAATGTGACAAAATAGTTCTGAAGGAAAATTTGACAACATGTATCAAAAAGCTTTTAAAAAAAATGCAAAAGCTTGGAATCAGCAATTCTGCTTCTAGGAATCTGTCTGAAGGACAAATTAGAGATGTGACAGTAATTATTTTAGTATGAGGCTATACAGCTATACTTTAGAATAATATAAGCTGGAAACAACCTAAATTAGAGAAAGAATTCAGCTGTGACAAATTACATTGTATATGAAAAATTAGTACCTTCATAGTACATTGTGAAAAATTTTAAAACAGGTTATAAAACTGTATGTACAGCAGGAACCCAATTTTACAGATATGAAATATACCAAGGCATTAACAAATGGGTATTAATAAGGTTTGGGTGTTTTATTTTTTTTTTTTATATATACCTTTTCTTTAAGTTTTATTAGTTGTTTTAATTACCAAAAGTCATACATGGCTTAGTAACAGGTGAAACAATATAAAACTCTAATAAAGAAGAGATGCCATTCCCATCTCCGTAAAAACACATCCTATCCAATTCTGTCCTCCCCTTGACAGTCAGTGTTAACAGCCTGGTAGTGTATAACCATTCACACGTTAAAGACCCATGCTTACACCCCAATAGGCAAACATCTATCTGTCCATATGCTTAATCAACAGACACACTGATGTCCCTTGTTTATTTATTTTTACAAAAATGGAGTAATACAATACCCCTGGATTTTTTTCTACTTGCTAATATAAAATAGGCACATCTACTTATAAAAGTTGTTTGAGGATTTTTAATACTGCAAGCAACGCTGCAATAAACATCCTTGAACACATATCCTAACATTCTGATATTTTTTTCACCCATAGGAATAGAGTCCCACAAGTGAGTTTGCTGGCTATATATACACTCTTAATTGGTAAATACTGCCACATTATTCACCAGCAATGTAGAAGGCTCATCAACACTGGATAGAATTTTTGCCAATCTGATAGAAATTGTTATTTTAATTTGCATTTCCACACCTGCTATGGGGACTGAGGTTCATTGGTTTACTAACCATTTAGATTTCTTCTTCCTCTATTCCTCTTTTCCTATTTTTCTATTACTATCACATCATGCAAATGATTTTTCCTAAAGTTAGAATCACAGCTCACACCATATTTAAGACTATATTCCAAATGAATTGAAGGTTTAAATAATCAAACACAGAACAATCAAATTATCAATAAGAATATATAAAATACCTGTATGAACTTGGGATCAGAGAGATTTTCTTGAGCAAGAAAATTCAGAAGCAATAAAGGAAAGACATTTCACTACATTAAAGTGTTACCTGTAGTTTTTCACTTTTAAATCATGAACAGGCATCGCTTTGGGAATTTTTTTTTACAAGGTTTTTTGTTTGTTTGTTTTTTAACTGTCAGCAGATACTAACAATGCTATCATTATTCCAAAGTCCTACGATAAGACATGTCGAAAACTTCATCAGACACAGGTGCTGAGCTCACAGGAGCAAAGAACCCAACACAACTGCCTTTCGATACCACTGTTGCTACCACAAACTAGAAACTGTGACTGCCATCCCAAATTTGCCGACTCCTACTTCCATATCCTGTCCGCCAAGGATCATCCCCTCCACTAGCCTATTTCCTTGACGACGGCCCCCCTAAACACACAGTCTTGCACTGGACTCCCCGGGTCCCAGGGCCCCGCCACCCGCATCACAGATGCGGTGGGTCTGAACACTGAGCCTCCCCTGCAAGCGCACGCTGTGTTACAGTCTGGGAAACAAGAGAACTCACCTAAATGGGGAAACAGATCAGTGTCCAACTGATGTTTCTGGGTGCACAGTTTCACCAGTCTGTGCAGGCGACTTATGCAGGAGAAGTGTGGAGAGAAGGCTGTGGCTTTCATGAGGACCCGGTCAGTCCGGGGCGGGTCCGCGGCGGGAGCCCTACTGGATGGCCGGAGGGGCAGCGGCCTCGCTTGTGCTACAGTGTGTGTGGTGGGGGCCACTCCCTGCATTGGTAGGCTGGTGCTCGGAGGTGGAGGGGACTTGCAGACTACACCCTGCGGTGGCGGTGGCGCTGGAGGTTTCAAGGACGAGGCTAAAGGTGACAGGTGGGAGAGCTGCGGAGGGGCCTGCTGCTGTGAAGGCGCAGGAGGGGGACTAAAGTGCTCTTGTCGGACTTTTAAAATCTCCGTCTCTCTCTGGCGCTGCCGATTCTGGGCCAACTTGCTCTGCAACTTCTTTCTCACAGTTGCCCCTTTCTTTAGGTCATCATCTTCCTCGTTGAAAGCGAATGGGTCTTCCAACTCAGTTTCCAGATAGTGGAGAGGGACCCTAGCCCCGGGTGGAGAGAGGGACATTCCATCCAGCCCGTTGGGCATCTTCAAGGCCAACGGGGGCACCGTCAGGCTAAAGGCCATGGTATCCATCTGGTGCCTGACCTTCACCTCATCTATAGGATCATTCTTTTTCTTCCTCTCTTTTTTCGGGATAAAGCCAAGTACCTGCAAGTGGCTGTTGCAGTACCTTTAAAAAACACACACAGGGAAATGTTTATGATATACACTAAGAGAAGTTGAATATAAAACTACATAGTATAAAATGTGAATCCTACCTAATATATTAAAAATGCATGACTATAGGAACTATTGGCATTCATGGATTTAACATAAACAACTTCTACTACTCTCAAGCACGCCTCAAAGTCTGCAATTTTCCTAAAGCAAATAGGTGAGTTGTGTGTGTGCAGAGGCTGCCAGACAGCAGAGAGTCATTCCAACACTGAGTGGCCCCGGATGACCATCCAGCTATTGCTTCTCACTCTGCATTGTTATTTTGTATTCACAGCACAAAAAGAACTCATCAAGTCTAAAGGATCTCTAAAAACTCTGTTATGGAGAGGAAAGAAAATCCTATCTATATATCTATATATATTCCAATGTCATTCAAGTATTTGTAGATCCACAAAGATCTTATGACATAATCCCTAAAAATACCAAGTGCCTACAGTGTATTCTACACACACACATACACACACAGATTGAGAGAGAGAAATAAAGAATACAGAGGGAAGGAGAAAGTAAAATAATAAAACTAGTTAGAGGGATTATAGATGAAATGAGTTCCTCAACAGCCAGAGAAGTGTGTTTATACCTGCAGTAGGTACTAAAATAATGCCCTTTATACAGATGAGGAAGCTAAAGTTGATAAAAATTAAATAACTTGCCCCAATCCCCCGCTCTGGAAACAGAGCTGAGACTCAAACGAAAAATCAAATCGAAGCTCAGGAGACTCTCCATAGTCTTCAGCAATGAGGTTACTTTTGTAATGTAAATGGTATTTTAAAAATACTAAAAAGGACAGAATCCTTCTACTCAGTAAGAAAGAAGAATGCATGTTGTTCCCATAAACCACACTGAAAACCTAGAGGCGTTTAACTGGTAGTAAAGTAGTGTTTCCCAGACTGGGATTCCTCATGCAGTTCAGAAGATTAGCAAGTATGCCATAAAAAGAGTATTCCATGCTTAAATAAGTTTGAAAAATGCTGGCTTCAACAGAATTAGACAACGATTTTGTTGTTTGTTTCTGCTGAACAACTTCTCAAAGCATTTTGTATGAAAACGTGCATTGCGCTTCAAGGTGGCAATGTACCCATCTGGCAGGGTTTCCCAAACTTACTTGAAAAGGGCATCTATTTTTATTGTAGTGCACTTGTGCTATCTCCACAGAACACAGTTTGGGTAAAAATGGCAATAAAGTAATTAATGTCAATCTTGAAACTCACTGGGCCATATCAGACAAATTTTTAAATAACTGTTAAAAATACAGATTCACCAAATCATCAAGAGACATGGTTTTGTTGGCTTGTCTTAGAAATAAATCTCTCAGAGACACGCCTCCATTTTAATAGGACTATTAAGAAAAAGCTTTCCGGACAGTAAAAAGAATCTACACCGTGTGTGTGTGTGTGCACGCACACTCGCACATACACACCTAGCAGGTTTAGGTTAGGTCTCACATAGACCTTAAACAGAATAGATTTATAAAGCTGTGGCCAAAAAGAAAAAAGTTTCAGGGATAACTGCATGATTTTTGTTATTGTTTTCAAGTCATTTTTAAATTAACAAAAGGATTAGTGGGGGAGAAATGAGGTGGGATAGTTTTTAAATTTGGAAATGAAATTTTTCTGCTCATTACACATGGGCAGCCTGAACAGGTAACTGAGCCTGCTCCATGCCACCTCACGTAACAGGGCAGAGGCTAATCTGCACGTCCAGCCCTCCTTCAACCTTACCCTCAACTCCTGCTCCAGCTACTCTGTCAGCACTACCACACAGAGTCTGAACTTGTAAAACACTTCCCTCTTCTAGAAGGAAAGAATTTTCATAGCTAGAATTACAACAGCTTACTTCGTTATGATCAGTGTTTAAAAGAAGTATGCAAATATGAATTGAATAACTATACAGGGGAGTGACTGCTAATGGGTTCTTTTGAAGGGACGACAATGTTGTAAATTAAACTGATGGAAGTTGTACAACCCTGTGAATATACTAAAAAATACAGAATTGTACACTTCAAATGAGTGAATTGTATCAGATGTGAATTATGTCTTAATTAAGCTGTCTAGGAAAATGGTAAACATATAGGAAACAAAAAACTTGACAAATCACTACTAAAAAATATATAAAATTAGAGTAAACAAATTTAAATTATATAAAATAACCAATTTAATAAAACCACTTACCTCTGAGAAACCAAGGCTACAGTAATAAGCCTTAGCCTCCCACTGCACAAGTACATTAGAAAATGAACTTTACTTTTTAATTATACCAGTACTCCTACTGAACATAACACTACTCTATTTCAAAGAGGTAGAATCCCTTAAGTTAGCATTTTTAATACATACCAGAAGTTAGACACCAGAAACTAAGAAGCTTCCTTTAGCTGACCACCAATCAGATAATTTTATCAATTAAAAGTCATTGGGAGTTTGTTTTCTATAATAATACATAAAACCATCTCAAATTCCTAAGTGTCCAAAGAACAACTGCATTAACAATAATGAAAGCTTATTTTCAAAAGAATATCAATCTTTTCTACATTATGTCATATAATATAGTTATTAACTATCAATATTTATATACACGTTAGACCTTATATCAATTCAACCTGGATTTCTTGAGGCAACATAAGAATATTACCTCCTACTGATGTCTACTTTATTTCCAAGCAACCCTACAAATAATAAAAATATTAATACCATTTGCATTGGTTTGAACCAATTTGAAGAGATTTATGTAACTTAGTACTTAAGCTTAGTTTCTTTTGATACAGCCACACAAGTCCTTCCCCTTCTTTTCTTGTTCTAAAAAGAGGAAACTACTTTGAATATCAAGGTGAAGACCTATGATTCAGAGAATTAATATTTTGGAGAAATTCAGAGCAACTCTTGTTTTACTTCTCGCTGCTAGCTATTAAGATAGTACTTGCTTCCGCTGAAATGGAAAAAAAAAAAAAAATCCAATGTGGACAATTGCAAATGTGGTAAACTGAATTTAAGACAAAATTACAGGGGTGCCTGGCTGGCTCAGATGGAGGAGCCTGCGACTATTGATCTCAGGGTCATGAATTTGAGCCCCATGTTGGGTGTAGAGATTACTTAAATAAACCTTAGGGCGCCTGGGTGGCTCAGATGGTTAAGCGTCTGCCTTCAGCTCAGGTCGTGATCCCAGGGTCCTGAGATCGAGCCCCACATCTGGCTCCTGGCTCAGGAGGGAGCCAGCTTCTCCATCTTCCTCTGCCTCTCCCCCTGCTCATGCTCTCTTCTCTCTCTCTCTCTCTATCTCTGTGTCTCGAATGAATAAATAAAATCTTTAAAAATAAAATAAACTTCAAAAAAAAAAAGGGACAAAATTATAGATGTGTTTATAGTGGAGCTTGGAGTAAAAACTGAATCCAAGTTCATCAATTCTTCAAGTTAAAAAAGGCCAGGGGTAAGAAACGGGCATGGTAAGTCTGCTAGAAGCTGGACAGATATGTTTAGCCAGGTACAGTGGTCCCTTTCTCAACTGAGATTAAAATTTTATTCCTTGCCTCACTGAGCAGCTGCTTCTAACTTTCAGGTATTGTAATGTGAAGCTTTAAGTGCGCATTAGAAATTCCAAGGGAGTATTCCCAAATCACCACATGATGCTATACTCATTTTGGTGGGAGCTCTATCAACACAAATTATTTATTTCACCATAGAAGTGTAAAAATTGCTCACCATGACATATACAAAACATGACTTCTTTTCAACCCATTTATGCAGGTGACATCTGTTTATGCATAGGAACAAGGATGAAGGCTGTACATACATATTTTAAAGATTAAAGTAAAAAGTTCACATTCTCTACCTAAAGTTAACAGTATTTGAAACTTTTGGGGAATAATTACACATCTCTCTGTAATATCCGACAATGCCCACATGGTTTCTGGAGAACCGAAGAAAAAGGAATGAAAAAGAGATTATATATGAAATAGTCTGAATTTTCCTGAGACTATGAAAGATGAATAACTATCCTAAGACTCTTTCTCTAAAAACATCTCCATGTTTTTTAATTCAGCCAAGTAAAAATTCATAATCCTAGTGATAAAGCCTACTCTTACTATAAACATACCGTTTCTCAATTATGTTAAACATACTTTATATGGAACTCTTTTAACCAAAAGAGGCAAGATTACAGAACAATGCCAAACACTGCTTAGAAGTCTGAAAGTACATCCTCTCAATAATTCAAGTAATCATTCTTTTGAATAATTCTTTTTCAATAAGTACATACCCTTTGCTACCTTTCCAGCACAGATTAAAAAATTCCAAAATCATTACCATTAATTACAACACCTAAATAGTTCCTATAATTTCTGTTGTTTAAGCAGATTTCTATCATAATCAGGAACTACTTTACAAAAGACTGCAAACCAAACACAAGCAACAATTTTGAGGAAAATTTTCTTTTAAAGTCTATTAAACCAATTTAAAAAAAAAACCAAACACACTCAAACATACTTTTCAAATAATTCCCCACTCCTCCATTTTCTAAAAACTGCCATCTCTTGTCTTTAGAAGCATTCCAAGGTTTACTTAGATTATCCCAGAACTCAATGCTTAAATTCACATTTAAAAAAAGAAAAAAAGAAAATTCCAGGCCTACGAATGAAATCAAAGATGGATTTCCATCATTAGCTCTTACCGACGATCCTCTGATTTGGGGATGGGGTTGGTGCAGCGTTGGCTGTTATACTTGGCCACATATTCACATTGCTTGAAGGGGGCAGTCTTGTCCTCCAGAACGTGTCTGATACAGAAAGCGTACCCGTTGAGTCGCCGCTGCTTGCACAGTTTGGGGCTATATGAGCACAAGGGCTTATTGTCAACCTCAGAGAAGTGTATATGTTTCCCTTCATACATCACGTGACTCTATTCCTTGTGAACATCAGCTAAAAGACCACCACAAAAAAAGAAACCCAAATGATAAATCAGAGAGTATAAGGCAGATTTAAGTTGAGAATTTCACTGAGGGACTTCTGGCCCCACAGCCATACCTGATTTTAAATCTTCTGCACCATTGCAATGTTAAGAGAACCCCAAGGATACCACAGTTTGGAATGCTGCAGAATCAAGATGAAGCAGATTGTCTACAAAAATATCAAAAGGCCTAGTTAACAAATAGAAACGAGAAAAGCTTGCTTACCTGGGAAGTCAAATACTAGGATATCACCCTTCCTAACAGGATGGATTCTCCTTTGTAATCCATCATCCCAATATGAAATTAAAATAGTAAGAGACATTATAAAATACCAAGTTACCTCCCCCCTCCAAATTGAACCAAGTAATTTTTACTCTGGGAAAGTTCTTTCAAGTATCTCAAACCAGCGGGGCTCTTTCAAACAAATTAAGGCGGCAGGTGTTTGTATTTCATTACTGGTGGTTGAATGCTACATCTATTTTCAGAACGCAAATATCTTCACAATACCAATGGAATGAACCTGTAGACTTAAAACGTCCCTCAGAAATTTGACATATTGATATGTTGACAAAATATTTGGCCATTTACAACAAATGTTTCTATGAAATACAAAAAGGGGGGGCAAATGCCTGTTTTAGAAGTCATTTTCCCTGTAATTATTTCCCCACATTTATCCCATCCAAAATGTAAACTTCTTGAGCCCAAAGACTAGTCACCTAACTACACTTCCACCATCCAGGGAATGGCTATATACCACATGCTGCAGCCAATTACAGTAAATAGGGTAAGCATCAGGACTTAAGAAATGTTTGGAGTTTTAGTAACAAATGGAAGGAAGAAACCACGTAACACCCACTACTTCTCTGCACACAGAATGGCCAGCAGTAACATTTCCATATTATAACACCAAGACAGTCTACAGTGAAAACTGATTTGTCAAGTGAGGCTGTAGTGGGCCCCTGTGGTTTAATCTACTTTCTCCAGAATCTACAAGTCATCCAGATGGGCTGATGGAATAGCTTGAATACTAACTACAGAAAAACTCCAGAACACGCTCTTCTTTACAAAACTGAGCATGAAATTCCTTATACCCATAAATGTCAAGACACATATCTGCTTAAAGGAGTCAGAATCTGCCACTTAGTGTTACCTTGAATAAATAATACAGCCTCAGTTTTATCATCTGTAAAATAGGGCTAATAATAGTAGCTATGTTGTCATCAGGTTGCTCTAAGGATACAAAGCATGCAACACACCAACTACCTTGCTTAGTGCATGTTAAGCACTGAACAAATGAGGTTATTAAAAAATGTCAATGCTTCTTATTACTTACATTCTACCTGTTGGTGACAGAGAATTTCTATTGCCCTTGAGTATTTCACTGTAGCAGAAAAAACAACTGAAGTATTAGCTTAGTTAATAAAAATCACATTCATTGCTGAGTAAACCTAATTAGATATCAATGTAAATCAAAAATAAGAGCTTTCGGGACGCCTGGGTGGCTCAGTCAGTTAAGCGTCTGCCTTCGGCTCAGGTCATGATCCCAGGGTCCTGGCATCGAGTCC
>NC_058405.1:163602898-163618581 GCF_002201575.2 Neomonachus schauinslandi
TCTGCCTTCGGCTCAGGTCATGATCCCAGGGTCCTGGCATCGAGTCCTGCACTGGGCTCCTTGCGAAGCAGGGAGGCTGCTTACCCGTTTGCCTGCCGCTCCCCCCGCTTGTGCTCTCTCTGACAAATAAATAAATAAATAAAATCTTAAAAAACAAAAAACAAAAATAAGAGCTTTCCCTTTTTACTTTATTAGGATACAAGGAGAAAAAGTTGTATGAAAAATTTAACTGCCCTAAAGGTCTAGATGCTCAAGGACAGGAAATATTTAAAAGCAAACCCATGCTTTTTTTTTTTTCCTTTTTTTTTTTTTTTAATAGAGAGGGAGAGAAGGGGAGGGAGAGAGAGAATCTTAAGGTGGGGGGGCTCCATGCCCAGCACAGAGCCTGATGTGGGACCCGGATCTCACAACCCTGAGATTGTGACCTGAGCCAAAATCAAGAGTCGGACACTTAACCGACTGAGCCACCCAGATGCCCCATGCTGTTTCATTTTTATACTCTCTTTGGCTTGCTCATCCACCTGGTCAGTATTAAATATTTCGTAAATTAGTTCAAGTAAACCTGTATGAACTTTGGGAAAAAAAAATACACTGGATATAAGTGAAAAAAGTAGCCAATATATCTATCTTATGAGAATATTTTATAAATCATAGAAAGACCGGGGGCAGGGATGGGAGGGATATGAAGGACAACCTTCACTTTTAAGACATATTCTAGATCTACAATCACATGTGATGTATCTAGACTGATGATTTCCCCTTTCTTTCCAAATTTTATACATCTTTTCCCCCCCCCATTTGAATTGGCCAGAACTGCTGGAATAATGTTAATAATAATGGGGACCACTGTTATTCCTACCATTGCTTACAGTCAATGGTAGAAATAACACAAGCTTTTACCATAAAATTTATTTCCTGTTATGTTAAGGAAGTATCAAGTAATTCCTGTTTTATTAGGAGTTGTTTCTTAAAAAAAAAAAAACAACTCAGAATGATGGTTAATTTTACCAAATTCTTTTTCAGCTTGAGAGAAAATCATGTTTCTCTTTTGTACTGTTAAAAACATGGCATTTAGTATTTCCCAATACTGATGTATTTAGTATTTCCTGATACTTCATACTGAGAACTTGGTCATCGTGTATTATTCTCTTTGCTAAATTACATTTGCTAATTTTTAGGATTTTTGTAATTTGAAAATGGTCTAGAGCTTAGGGGTTTTTTTAAAATATTTTTTCAGAATTTGGTATCAAAATAATAGTTCAAAAAATAACTTAGAAAACCTTTCCTTTTTTCTATATTCTGGAACAAGTTAAAAAGCACTGCAGTTATAATGTTCCTTAGAAGGTTGCCTGGGCCTCACAGTGCTTTTTTGTGCACATCAGGTTTTGAAATTTACCTGCACACAATTTAGCAATATGTCCACTTACATTTAATTTCCTAAATACCTGTGATTCAATCTCATATTCTGTGTGCATTCATACACAGGTGACATTTGTAAGTTCTCCCTTTGTTCATCGTTAGGCTCAACAGCCTGCCTAATATTGTTACCAACATCTTCAAAAATACAAATAAATAAAAAAGCCAGATCTCTTGGATTTTTTAGTACCTCCATGTATGTTTTCTAAATTCATCAATTTCTGCTTTTATATTTGCTAGTATCTTCTTTCTACTTTCTTTGTTTTTTGTGGGGTTTTTTTTTTGGTAACTTCTTGGGCTGAACTATCTTACTATCTCAATCTTTTCTTGCTTAGTACTTTCTTTTTATTTATGACTTTTCCTCAAGAGTACTGCTTTAGTCATATCCCAGAGGTACAACATAGAATTTTGATTATCAGTACTTTCTAGTTGATCTGGATTTGAGTTTTCAATTTTTCCTTTGGCCCAAGGGTTACTTCATTTTCTCAGACGGCAAAGTTTTATACTTTCTTTTGCTTTAGTTCTAGTTAAGAATAAAGAGCATTAAAAAAAAAAAAAGAGAGGGGCGCCTGGGTGGCTCAGTCGTTAAGCGTCTGCCTTCGGCTCGGGTCATGATCCCAGAATCCTGGGATCGAGCCCCGCATCGGGCTCCCTGATCCGCGGGAAGCCTGCTCCTCCCTCTCCCACTCCCCCTGCTTGTGTTCCCTCTCTCGCTGTGTCTCTCTCTGTCAAATAAATAAAATCTTTAAAAAAAAAAAAAAAAAAAAAAAAAAGAGCATAATCTGCATATATCTCTGCTTTTTGGATTTGACAGATATTTTCTTTGGGGGTCTAATAGGTATGCTTGAAAAAGAATGTTTCCAAGGTATGTTGTTATTCCATGTATCATGCTATTAACCTTTTACTTTAAAAGTCTTCTGATCATGGGTCAGCAAACTGGCTTTCAGGACAAATGTGGCCCACCACTAGTTTTTGTAAATAGTTTTACTGGAACACTGTCCTGTTCATTCATTTACATGTTATCTATGGCTGCTTTCACATCGTTGTCAGTAGAACTGAGTACTTGCAAAAGAGATTATATGGTCACCACACCTAAAAAATTCACTAAATAAGTAAATATACAATAAACTTACTAAAATATTACTTGCTGGTCCCTTTTCAGATGCCTCTCTTAATGGATTTAACTTTTTTGCTCCAATCTGTCATTTTCTTCTAATAAATTAGTTTATCCAATTTATAATTTTGTATTTGTTTATGACAAATAGTTTGTCATAATTTTATCTTTTTTAATCCTTTTAATTTTTATCACATATTTCACTATATAGTCTGTTTTCTTGGAAGATTTATAGTCTATGTCCTTTAGATAACATCTCTTTACTCCACATTGAGAAAATTAGTATATAGTTGACCCTTGAATAATGCAGGGATTAGGGGCACCAACACCCTACTTGGTCAAAAATCCAAGTATAACTTTTGACCTTACTTACCTACTAAGAGCCTACTGTTGACCAGAAGCTTTACTGATAATATAAAGAGTTCATTAATACATATTTCTCATGTATACGTCTTACATACTATATTCTTATAATAAAGTAAGCTAAAGAAAATATTAAGAAAATCATAAGGAAAATACATTTACAGTACTGTATTTATAGAAAAAAAATCTAGTTTGGACCTGCACAGTTCAAACCATGTTGTTCAAGGGTCAGCTGTACTTAGCATTATTGTGATTGATCTCATGTTATGAATGATGAGAAAAATTTTCATTTTTGTAACCATCTACCCAATCCCCAACTCTGAATTTTTCCCTTATATTTCTACATTGCCACAATATTAATATTAGCATTAATATTAGTTACACATTTAAATTTATTTAATGCTAATCACTAATGCTTTTAACTCAGTTTTCAACTCATCTCTTGTTTCAAAAGTTTCCTCCCTTCTCCAGCCCTGTCCCCCACCCTCCCCTGACCTGCACGGCTAAGTTAATGAGAACTAAGCCGAAGTTTTTCTGTTTGGAAACATGTGTCAATTGATATTAAACTATAGCTTGCCTGGACGTAAAATTCTTGGGTCATATTTTTTTTATCTAGTGACTGCGTTTTTTCACGTGTTACCGAATGGAAAAGCTTGTAAGGCCAGCCTCTTATTTTATAGGGGGCTGGACTTTTTTTTTTTTTTCCATTTTGACCCAATAATAGTCTTTACATTTAAAGACTAGAAACCATTCTAAAATGTCAGGTCTTTTATTGTGGGAAACTCCTAACGTCTTGACAAATTCTTTCTGCTTCAATGATTCTATATGTCAGGGATATCAATTACTGGTATGCTAAGTTCACTGTGTTTCGTATCTATTACTCTCTAGTCTTTCTTAATTTTTACTCTTTTCCATTTTGGATTGCTCATATCTCTCAAGCTTACCTCCAGTATTCCCAGCTAGAGTGTGTATCTGCTGCTTTGAAAGTGACCTTCATTTCTAACAATGACTAGAATCTTTTATTTTGTAACCTGGCTCCATCAGTTCACTCTTATCTCTTCCTGTTGTCTTCTCATTGATTTCTTGAGCTTTTGTGTCTCATCTTTAGACTCCTGCCTCAGAGGAGCTATATCTCACCCTCAACTTCACATGCCACCTCCCACCATAGGGAACTCTGTTCATAATTTTCACTTGCTGTGCTGTTTCTGAAAATGATTATCACCAACACTCTTCCCTTGAAGCTCGACTCAATGCTGAACTCGCCTCCCCAACTCACAGAGGCCCACATGCCATAGATTTTCAGGGGATGATAATGTAGGCTTTATTCCTCTTCAGTTGACCAAGATCGGCAGCTGTAAGGCTGCTTGCCGCCAGTTTCTCCTCCACTCTAAACTTCTTGAAAAAAATAGTATGACTGCACAGTCCGTAATTCAGCCTCACCTCTTGCCACTCAGGGAGCCCAATGTACATACCAACTTTGTCATTCCACATATGCGGCTTATTGGTTTTGTTCCCATGGTGGGTCAGCCACTTGGCAGAAGGCTGTGCCCTCACTTTGCCTGAGTTCATGCTCTCCTGTCATCCTTCTGCTTTGGTTCAATTTTCACCGCACTTACCGGCACTAATTCACAAATTCTGGTTATAAGATTTTGTTAGTTATCAAAGAATGAGCTGCTTTTCTGTTTCTCATGCTCCTTATTATTTCTAGTTGGTTTAGAGAGAACAAAGATGTCAGTATTCCACCATCATTAACCAGAAATCTATTTTAAAATTCTGCATAGTGGGGCGCCTGGGTGGCTCAGTTGGTTAAGCGACTGCCTTCGGCTCAGGTCATGATCCTGGAGTCCCTGGATCGAGTCCCGCATCGGGCTCCCTGCTGGGCAGGGAGCCTGCTTCTCCCTCTGACCCTCCCCCCTCTCATGTGCTCTCTCTCTCTCATTCTCTCTGTCTCAAATAAATAAATAAAATCTTTAAAAAAAAAAAAAATTCTGCATAGTAAAATATACCAAAATAAAACCAAAATCATAAAATAAATGTATTATCTAATTTTTTATAATAAACACATTACTTTTGTAATCTATTTTTAAAGAATCAATATGCTATTAAAGAAGTTAATAAACTTGACTCAATTCATTTCACTATGTGAAATCCACATGACTCTAGCTTTAATGGCAAGTATTTATTAAACACTTGTGAAAAGCCCATCATTTTCTCAGAAGCTGTGGAAAATATAACAGCAAAAGACGCAATTTTTAACTAATATAACACTGTGTGTTAACTGGAATTAAAATAAAAACTTAAAAAAAAAAAAGACAATTTTCACCTTTAGAAGATAGTCTCTAAGATGAGATGGGTTCAAAAGGAAGTGCACAACTAGAGGACCTCACCCACAGCTCTGAGCACCCAGGCTCCTCTAGTCTCATCAGATCTAAAAGGCTGCTCCCTCTGCCCAGAGCAGTAGACATCTTCCCTCTCTGTGTGCCCCCCATCTCCGGCCAGCTGGAGGCCAATGCTTCAGGACTTAGCTTAGTCACGCCACATGCAGATTACCAAAGGCTGAGTTAGTTACGTGCTCCATGCATTTCCCTCTTTTGGCAATCATCACATTCTGTAACTGCTTATTCTTCTGTTGTCTTCCCACCTAAAAATAAAGTTCCCAAAGAGACGAACAATTTTCTGTTCATCACTATACATCCCAGGGCCTAGCACAGTGCCCAGAAGTTAATAGGTGCTCAACAAATACAGCCACTTACATCAACAGCTTCTGTGACAATAACTTAATTCCTGGTGGTCTACCTAAAACAAAGATTACTAGATTCACCCAGGGATCATTAAATAATTCTTTTAAAAATCACTAAATCAGGACTTCAGATAGTCTATACAATAATTTCTAATAGCCACAGTCATACAGCAAGAGAAAGTGTAATTTAGAAACGTGAAAGTTTTTGAATATTCCAGAATATCTCATGAACATCAAATAGATGTCATATAATGTGGCACCCAATGTCTATTCAGCAAATAATGTTTAAAAAATACACAAGAATGCAGGGGTGCCTGGGTGACTCAGTTGGTTAAGCAACTGCCTTTAGCTCAGGTCCTGATCCCAGGGCATCCAGCCGGCTTCCTGCTCAGCAAGTCTGCTTATCCCTCCGCCCGCCCCCCCCCCATGCTCGCACGCGCACGCACTCTCTCTCTCTCTAATAAATAAATAAAATCTTAAATAAAAGAATGCATTAAAATCTGCCTATTCAACTTCTTTCTAACTCGAAGAATTCATTAATCTACCCAACTGCCCTCCTTCAGTATTTGCCACAAGGAGCCAAAACTCTCACTAATCACCTCTATGACGTTATAAAAAGGGGTTTAATTTCAATGTTTTATGAACAACTTCTATTGAACCTTAATTTTTTTCTATCTACCTGTGATTTTTTCTTCCCATTTCTTTGACTTTTAGTATTTTAAAATCCTACTAAAAGCCAACTCTATTATCATTCTTTCCATCTTCCTTTTGAACAATCAACACTTCATTTTCAAATCCCTCTTTTAAATGCTCAATTTAGGGGTGCCTGGGTGGCTCAGTCAGTTTAGTGACTGACTCTTGATTTCAGCTCAGGTCATGATCTCAGAGTTGTGAGATCAAGCCCCGCATAGGGCTCTGTGCTAGGCGTGGAGCCTGCTTAAGATTCTCTCTCCTTTTCCCTCTGCCCCCCTCCTTGTGTTCTCTCTCACTCTCTCTTAAAAAAAAAAAAAGTTCTCTCTCTAAAAAAAAAAAGGCTCAACTTAATCTTCATACTTAGTATTTCCAATCCTCTAATGTATTCAGACTCACTTTGTATACCATAAAAAGTAAGAAATGCTGGAGGAAAATGGCCCTCTGCTTCAAAAATCGAACTTCCTACTAAATGAGTATTATTTATATCAAAATCACTTCGTCTATTAACTGGAAACAACTATTCATCCGGTCTTCTCTACATTTATAGGTTTTTCTTTTGAACTAAAGAAATCATAACAAAAGCACTAAGGCAGATCTCCGGGAAAAAAGCCTACTTTTTTTTTCAGTTTTTACATGCAGCCGCCTACAATTGAAGTTCTTTACCCCAACTCCAAAGGTGAAGTTCACATAGCCTTCACTCCTTAGCATTTGTTGTAAGATATAGAGGAGGGGCACCTGGGTGGCTCAGTTTGTTAAGTGCCTGCTTTCATCTCAGGTCATGATCTCAGGGTCCTGGGATCGAGTCCCATGTTGGGCTACCCACTCAGTGGGGAGTCTGCTTCCTCCTCTCCCCCTGCCCCTCCCCCGCTCGTGCTCTTTTCTCAGATAAATAAAATCTAAAAAAAAAAAAAAAAAGATATATTGGGGCACCTGGGTGGCTCAGTCAGTTAAGCGGCTCCTTTAGACTCAGGTCATGATCCCAGCATCCTGGGATGGAGCCCCGAATCACCGAATGGAGCCCTGAATCGCCAAATTTGGATCCCTGCTCAGCAGGGATTCCACTTCTCCCTCCCCCTGCTCTTGTGCTTTCGCTTGCTCTCTCTCCCTCTCAAATAAATAAATAAAATCTTTTAATAAATAAATAAAATAAAAAGATATATAAAGTCTACATGATCTTAATCAAATTCTTACAGACCCTAATATTTAAACACTACTGCATGGTCTAATCCATGAAGAAGAAAAGCTATACCCTAAGCTCTACTTTTTAACACATGATCAGTATCACTTCAAAAAAGAAGAAAAAAATCCCAACCATACTCAATTTATTAACAGCAACTGTAGATATTACCTTCAGCTGTGGAAATAACTTGTTTGGAATACAAGTGGATCTATGCTCCCGTAAAGAAGAGAATGCAAGTAATTAAGCACTTCTTAGAGCGGCAGTAGAATATACACCCTTATTTATTACCAAAAGGCAAAAGTAATCATTACTGACAACAGTCTCACAGAACCAATATTTTCATGGCAAACATATCCATATACTGGAATTCAAGAGCAGGAAATAACGGTTAAGTGTAAAATCTTAAAAACACCCTCTTAGGGGCTCCTGAGTGGTTCAGTCGGTTAAGCGTCTGCTTTCAGCTCAGGTCATGGTCCCGGGGTCCTGGGATCGAGCCCCACGTTGGGCTCCCTGCTCAGCGGGAAGCCTGCTTCTCCCTCTCCTGCTTATGCGTGCTCTCTCTCTCTCTCTCTCAAATGAGTGAATAAAATCTTAAAAAAAAACAAAAAAAACCCTTCCTTGATATTCTATGCTGAGTTTAATTAGAAAATAAAATGTTTTCTTTCCATAGTTTCTTCTTTACAAATATAGAGGAATAAGACATTAGCAGGGAGAAAAAGACAAGCTTTTGACAAAAGCAACCTATGGCCCTTTCAGTCTCCCCACAGCAACACATAAACCAATCTGACCAAAATATGAACATTATTCTCTTTGGGACTGCCATGTACCACATCCATGTGGAAACTCTGTATGTCATTACTGTTCTTTCGAGTCTCGTGTTTCAGAAGCGTGTTCATTCCACTGCCACAGCATTTTCCCCTAATTGCTATCTGTAATTTTATATTCTACCCCCTTTTAAGAGCTAGACCAACAACATACCTTACAATTTTTTTAAATCAGCACCTAAATTCCCAGAATGTTAGCTTTCTAATATATTTAATACAATGAAAAAAAAAAAACATTTACTTATCCCAGAGTCATATACTTTCAGGTTTTAAAAAACTTTTCTCCCCATTTTAAGCTTTTGTTGAAGTAAGTTTTAACTCAACTTCACGGAGCTAAAAAAGGTAATGAGATACTAAACAGTTGAGTGTACTCACTAAAAAACAAAAACAAAAAACTAACATCCCACATATAAATGTGAAAAGTGGTAAAACTGGACTCGGAAATGATGAAAATCTGCCCAATGATGTGATCTGAAGAAAAAGATCAGGGGGAAAAATTGTCTATCATCTCAAAACATAAATACTCCTCAGCATAATTAAAGTTCAAAATTAAACCAAGTAAGTGCTTACTGAATATCTATGCTCAAACAGCACTGGACAAATAAGTCTGCATAATGAATTTAAATTAAAAATGGCCTTTACACTAGTTGAGTTCCTTAGCTGATTCATTTAAGCAGTTTACGTAGCAGTTGAGAGCACTCTTCGGCTCTAGCGGGTATCAGAGATGGTGCTCCAATCTGGTTCTGCTAATTACTAGGTGTGTGACCTTGGGCAAATTATTTAGGTTCCAGTTTTCTCGTATGTAAAGAGAGGACTATAACAGCATGTACCTCACTGAGTCGTTTAGGAGAATTAAATTAGGTATTTCATGAACCATACTTAGCACGGTACCCAGCACGTAGTAATCACTTAATCTTAACTACTATTAGAAGCAGTAAGTAGTAGTTTATTGGTATTATCATTTTAATCTAGAAGCTGCAGGGCTAAAATGCACTCTGCAGCTGCTCGTGCTTTTCTGAATGGTTCAGGGTTATTCTCCATTAAGTCAGGCCCTCCCTCCTTCTTGGGGCTAGGGTAACAGAATCCACTAAGAATTGTTTCCTTTAATCTATATTAAGAATCCAACGTTAAAAATATTTTTTACTGGGTGCCTGGGTGGCTCAGTCAGTTAAGCGACTGCCTTCAGCTCAGGTCATGATCCCAGGGTCCTGGGATCGAGCCCCGCATCGGGCTCCCTGCTCGGCGGGAAGCCTGCTTCTCCCTCTCCCCCTCCCCCTGCTTGTGTTCCCTCTCTCGCTGTCTCTCTCTCTGTCAAATTAATTAATTAATTAATTAATTAAAAAATATTTTTTACCTTCTATACAGCATCTATATACTGATATTCTTGTGGTGGAAAATACTAAGGAGCAGTGCTTGATCTGGTTACAGCACTGATGAGCCCCATATAACAATCCTTTACAACAAATGCTGAGTTCCTGTCCATGCCACAGTCACTCTCGATCATTACAGAAACCCTATACTGTAGGACCATTAGAAAAACTAAGTTATAACTATAGTCCTCAAAGTTCTTTTGTTCTAAGAATCTGAAACTAAGGGTGTCTTTGTTGCTAAATTTCACATACACTTTTCCATCCTTATCTTACTTAACCTCTCTGCAGCATCTGACACTGTTGACCACTTTCTCTTGAAAATCTCTCCTTTCTGGCAGCTCAGTGGCTTCCTTTTTCTTGCTCCCACCCTTAAATGTCAATATTCCCCAAGATTTTCTTCTTCTTAGTTTGTAGGGATGCAAGATGAAATGCCTAAATGCGCCACAAGGGCGGGCCAGGGACAGACTGGCAAACTTTGCTCATCTAAAAGGGGCTCACTCAAACCAGCTCCAGCAAGTTGTTGTGATTTTTTAAAAAAGAAAAGGAAAAAGGGGGAAAAAAAACGCAGACCCAAGGTTTCTAAATCTTAGCGACTTTTCAAAAGGTCGAAATCCAGGTTTTCCCACAAAATGTTAGCAGCCCATTAAACTGTTAAAATAAAGATGCCTGACTGAACTTGAGCAAGTAAATCTATTTCCTCATCTATGAAATGGCAGTGATAAAGTCACAAACACAAAAAAAATGAATCAAACAAAACATTTCTACAGCCTTTCATTTTACCTTCCACTCTACATCTCCCCCCAGACTACAGGTTATGATCCCAAGTTTCAAGCCACATGCACGAACTGTAAACATGCATAAATGCATTCTTCTGGAGAAGAATCCAGAGTTCATCAGATTCCCCCAGAAGATTAAGAACCAGACTAAGCCAAATGTTTCTGCTTCTACAGCCTCAGCTGTCATCCCCGTGCGGATGATCCCCCAATCTACGTCGGGCCAGCCTATGCGGACCACTTTACCTCGGTGAGCAGTCTCTCCACTGACTTCTCTCCATTTCCACTGTCAATGCCAAGGCCTCAGTTCCAACCTTCCATCTCTTCTTTGCAGCTGCCTCACTGGCCTGTTCCAGTCTTGCCCTCCTTCACTCCACTCTGTACAACTCGGATCCTCTAAAACGTAAATAATTTACTTGGCCAAAGGCCTTCAGGGTCTGCGTAGGAATGTAAAAGGAATCCAAAATCCAGAGCCCACCACGTAAACTCCTTAGGACCTGGCCAGGAAGACCTCTCCCCCTCCCACTATTTATTCCTATTCCTACTACTCCTACAATTTGCAACACAGAATACTCTTTTGTCCTCAGGCATTTATTCATAGGAGCAGGTCCCACCTCTTGGAATGCCTTTCTAACTCCTCCCATTCGCTTAGGGCAGAAACCCTAGAAATCCTGGAAAGTCCTTCTTCTCTTTAAGGCTTACCCCTAGGCCAGAATAAATAGGTTTTCTTCCTCCAGGCTAACCTATCCCTTATCATTCAATGTGGTGAATGTCAGCCTTTTTTTTTTTCCACTAGACTAAAAACTCCTCAAGGGCAGAGAATGTGTCTTTGTATTACAAGGCCACAGTGACCAAGAGGAAGCTAATCCCGTAAAGTGAATGAGACGACACTGGTTCTGGCAACTCCCATCATGCCTCAGGTAAACATCCCACCCTCCCAAGGTAAGCCCACCAAAATCACAGACTAGGGCTTCCTCATAGCTATGCAGGACACACCCAAGCAGGCCGAGAACTGCAAGAGCCTCAAAGGAGCAACTAGAAGTAAACCCACTTTGCCCGCTGGTGCACTTACCAATCCTTTACCTCTGCCAACTCACAGAATTCAACAGCTAGACCACCATCGAGCTGCTGAGACTTCTAGGAACACACTGCCAACTTTTTACTGGCACAAAAACAGTTATTTGCCCCATGAAGGTAATTATACTATTCTATCTGTACTCAAATACTTACTAGTATTAGTAATATCCGCAGAGCCAAGAACTTACTCACATTGAAAAAAATCTCACATCCAGAATAGTAAAAATCTTTAGAGGAAAATATTATATAAAAGTCATGCACCAGGCACCATTCTAGAAACTATGTGCGATTCCTCATTTAATGGCCACAGCAACCCTATGGAAAAGGTATTATTATCACCCCTTTTCACAGATGAAGAAACTGAGACTTAATGAAATTAAGCAATTCGTCCCAGTCACATGAGATTCGAGGCCAGTTTGACGTCAGAGTGCAAATGCTTAGCCAACACAAAACTACACAAAGCTGTTAAATGGAAGATCCTAAGATTAAGTTCCATGTACACGCAATCACACAAGGAGAGAAAACACAACAAAAAATGTTAACAGTGGTTAGTTACCTCCTGAGCGTGAAAAATAGGTCTGAGTGGGATGAAAACGAGCACGTATAACTTTTAGTCAGAAAAAAAGCAAACAAGCCAATAAGAGAGGTGGTATTTAAATGGTTTTAATAAAAAAAGGTTAAGGTGGGTTAATAGATAATAGATAATGAGGACCTACTAAGAGCCAAGCACATAGGCTATCTCATCTAATCCTTATATCAAAAAATGTTATATTTCCATTTTACAGATAAAGAAACCAATGATTAAGAAACCCACCCCGTGGAAGAGCTGGGATCAGAACCCAAAGCCCAGTCCAAATGTGTCTGACTGCAGGATACCACGCGACAAATAAAATTTAACCGAGAAGCTGTTCAAAAACAAACCACATTCTGGGAAAGAATCAGAACCAAGAAGCCTGGCATAGTAAGTGAAGGTGGGAAAAGATAGAGGCCTACGGTTTTTAACTTTCAGCTTTAGTCAATAGTTATCTCTGCAAGTGTCTCAAAAGAGCCAGAAGCATTATCTCTAAAATCAGCCAGGACAGCGAGGACTCTGGGACAGACCCATACCTGAAGGGAGTGGGAAGGAGACTCCACTGCTGTTTGTTTTGCAAAGCAGGATGGCATTAGCATAAGTTACAAGGACTTAAATGTGACTCCATTGTATAAGCAGCAGAGTATCTGCTTTGGGGACAACTGGCTGCCTCCAACCCAGTCTCACCTATTCATCTATTGTTTACAAGTTACCAGGTGTGTGGGGGGGAAAAACGGGGTGTTACGTGTCTGACAATATTGCTAACTGTATTCAGATATAAATGACCTCTCATTATTCATAACTACTGTTCCGAACCTGGATAGTGAGAGCTGGGAACCCTTGGGGAATACCTCAGGTAAGAATGAATGGATCAGCACTTTTTTTGAAACCTCGTGGTTAATTTTGAGTGCTCTGACTTTGAAATTTTAAAATCCATATAAATTAAAATTTCATTTCTCTAAAATAGTAGTATTTCGTTTCTCTAAAATGATTTGCTGAGGAAAATAGCTGGGGTGGGAGTATACAAATTTCCTTATACAATCTTTCAGAGGAAATAAAATGTGATTATTTCAGACTTACAAATTAAAATAAACATCTACTTTTGAAACTAAATATTTAATAGTGAAAAATACATTACCTTCGCAATTTAAAATTAATTCAATTATTTGCCCTGAAAGTCTTATTAGTTTCCAATAAAATGTAACTTTGAAAAATATCAAAGCCTCCATTCCCTCAGGAATAATAAAGTAGCCCATGAGGTGATTAGATTAGGAAATTTATGTAGGTTTGGGACAGGAGGGGAGAAAGTAGAAAACTTTCAGGATTTGTATATATAAGGCTTTTGAAAGCTTAGAAATGTAAAGTCGACAATATACCTTAAAGATATCAAATTACGGGGCAAAGAGATCTTTTTAAATCCTAAAATGTTCTAGGAAAAAAGACTCACTGAATGATTTCTTCCATCCAACATGCTCTAAAAATAAGGGGAAGCTATAATAGAAGTAACAATTCCGGATACACAAGTCTATGAAAATATCCGAGTCAATACGCAATTTCAATTCATCAATAAAGTTAAACAACCATTAAATGCAATTTGCATTTTTGTATGAAATCCATACAACCTCAAATACCAAGCTTTCCTTAAGTAAAATGCTAGCTGGCTGGGTATCTATCATTGTGG
This sequence comes from Neomonachus schauinslandi, assembly GCF_002201575.2. Lineage (NCBI taxonomy): Eukaryota > Metazoa > Chordata > Mammalia > Carnivora > Phocidae > Neomonachus > Neomonachus schauinslandi. Next base: position 163,616,701 of record NC_058405.1, read on the forward strand.
AGAAACAGAAGGAGTTTTATTTTAGGCAGACAAAAGGAAAAGAAGCCACACTTAGTAAGAATCACAGAAGGAGTCTCACTTCCACGCCTGACAGAAGTCAGACCAAGTCATGGGTTATCTATTGCTCTGCAAGTGGTAGCTTTTCACTAGGTAACAGTGCTCTGGGGGGGGGTGTGTGGTCAGAATGTGGAACACCTCTGCCTGTGAACTACAGCCTGATACCAGGCAGGACAGGCGCACATACACAGCACATAATGCCCGAGGTCCACTAAAAAAAGAAGGGGGGGGAGGGAAGAACAATCGAAAGAGGAAAAATAACCTCCAAACTTGCCCACACCAGGGGCTGGTCGCTGGGGGGGGGGGGCAGGGGACATTAACATTTCCACTTCCATACCAAAGAACAACCAGAAGGAGGTTAAGTGTAACCACAGGAAACATCCCATCCCTGAAAACCAGGAAATCTAGATTTGGAAATTTAAGTTTTTGACTTTTTTTTTTTTTTTGCAACTTTCAAAGCTCATGGCACCAAAATAAAGCTAAAATTAAATCCGTTTAAACATAGAAAAAAAAAATTACCAAAACCACACTGTGTCAGCTATGTTCAGTTCCCTGAGGGCTCTTCCACTGACCCTTCCGAGTTGTGGCAATAACAAGTTTCCTTAAAATCCCCATTTTTCTATCTCCAGAGTCGAACATAAGAATATCACATAAATCCAAATAGTTATCGTCGGAAATAAATAAACTACTCGTCCTTAAACTGCAGACCTTGTTTCAGGAGCTGCCCTGCCCTCCTCCTCTCCCTCCTCCTAATTTTTAATGCTTCCAAGCGTTCTGACAACTAGGGTCTCCCCCTTGGGTTCTGTTCATGTGTCTGATTTACCAGACACTGACCAAATAGGGCAGGAAACTCCTACGTCTGGGGGCTGCTCCAGAAATCCAGCCCCCTCTAATGACAGTCTCCCTACGTCTTTCGCTCTGCGGGGACCGTCCAGAAAAGGGGGGCTTGAGACCCAAAGGAGTCCGGGAGGAAAGGAGGGGGGGTGCTTAATCTGAAATGAACACCCCCGGTTTCTGGAGTAAGGGCTAAAAAGGCGATTAGGAGAGCCTGCCCAGTAGAAATACCACCTGAATTTACCTCCTCCTTTCTCACAGCAAAAGCCCAGTCACTAACTAATAAGCTAAGAAAAATCCCTGGAAAACTTTTCCAAACGGGCAGAGAAGGCCCTCTCCCAGCCTGTGGGGGCTCCGGGGGGAACCGACTGGAGTTTGCAGCCCAGGAAGGGCTCGCCGGGGAGTGGGGTGGGACGCGGGCGAGGGGTACAGGGGCGGAGTACCTTCAATGGACAGGAACTGGCAAAGAGTTGCAAAATAGCCGAGTGCTCTCCCCCACGCCCTCGGGGGTCGCGGGCGCTACGACCAGGGCTCCCCGAACGGAGGGCAACCCCCAATTCGGGCCTAAAAGGAAACTTTCCGGGCCGCGGCTGCACCTGACTCCTCACCGCCCCTCCACCCCACCCCACGCCCGCCAGGCCGCCCGCCCCGCCCCGGCCTGGCCGCCCGGAGCGCAAAGGGGGATAAATAAATTCAACGATTACCGGAATCGAGGGGGGTGGGGGGCGTCTGCGAGAGACTAGGGGGAAGGGGCGGGCGGGTGCCCATTCCCCACTCCTAGGCCCTGACGCCCCTGTCCCGGCAACCCGGGCCTGCCGCCCCGCAGGGGAGCCTCCCGGCCGGCGCACGATTCGGCCCCGCAGCGCCGCCGTCCCGCCTGGAGGCCCCGGGGGAGCCGGAGGGGCGCGGGGAGGCCCGGGGTGCCGGGACAGGGCGCGGCCGCCGCGGGGCCCGCCGGCCCGAGGCCTAGCCGGCTCCCCCCACCCCCCG
>NC_058405.1:163618981-163697320 GCF_002201575.2 Neomonachus schauinslandi
GGCCTGACGCGGGCCGGCGAATCCCCGGCCTCACGTAAGCGCGCTCGCCGCCCGCCCTGCCTGCGCGGCCCTGCCCGCCGCCCTACGGGAGCCCGGGGATGTGGGCCGGGCCTGGGGCCGCCTCTGCTTACCTTTCAGCTGCTTTTTTTTTTTTTTTTTTTTTTTTTTTTTTTCCTCCTTCCCCCCTTTTCCCTCGGCCGGGCTGACAGATCAGAGTGAGAGGCGCTGGCAATGGACTCGGAAGCTCGGCTGCCGCTGCTACTGCTCTCCCCTGGGCTCCGGCGAGAGCCTTTCCCTGTCAAGCAAGAGGGGTGAGGATCATATTTTTATTTTGGAAACTAAAAAGTGCTCCCAGGGTCGGTGATTATTAAGGGGAAATCCCTGAATATACTCTCCAGCCAAGAAGGCAGGGCTGCCGGGGCTGCACAAGAAGAGGCAGCAGCCTCCTATAGCACCACTACAGGCACTGCGAGGACATAACACCAGAGAGCCGCTCCTCTGCCCTCCGAAACGACAACTTTCCTACCATCTTGGAGGCAGAGGAAAGGGGGGTCGGGGGGAAAAGTGCACCCGCTGCCGATAAAGTACACACTTCTACTTCTCATCTCTGGAAAAAAGTCCACACCGGCCGTCTACACCGGCGCCTGGGGGAGAAAGCAGGGAAGAAACTGGGGGCGCTTGAGAAACGTTTTCAGTTGCTCCACGGGGAAAAATGTTTCTGCATCTTCTGATGGAAAGAAATCTTGACAAGACACAGGTTTTCCGGTGATTATTGTTTTCTATTTTCTATTTAATTTTTTTTTCCCCATGTCGGGGCAGTGGTATTTTCTTTTCTTTTCTTTTTTTCAGGCTAATCATGATTTTTCTCCATTGCAGGTCCAAGTTCTGTGTCTGGTGGTCAGTTTATAAATTTGTGCTTCAAGAGACTTCATAGCCACTCTGTGTCCATTTGTCTGTTTATATGTTTTTACAGGTATATTTACAGGTTGCCTTCTGTATAAAAATGGGGATTATATATTCCCCTCAAAACTGAGATTGCTGAAAGACAATTGTAAAGGGATGTCTTTTGTCTCCTTTTCTCAAAGCAATGTAAATAAAACCTATTGACTGTCCAGAAAGGCATGATACAGCTGTTTATTTTTCACAGGCAAATAAAGGCAGAGATCAAGGAGAGGTTAAATACAACTTAGGTATAACTGACCAGATTCCTGGAAATGATTCTAATTCTGTTAGGGTCTCCCCAGGAAGAAAGGTTACTGTACAACTGGAAAGAGATTTGAAAGACAGCTTTAGATTTTCTTTAAAACTGCTTATTAAGAAACTTTGCTTATTATACCCAGATACTGGCTTTTCTAATTAGATGCTTTAGCTCTTTGGTGCCTTGCATGTGTTGCTGCCCACTTTCTGTGTCACAGAATGGAAAAATGTGTGTTTTTGTTAGAGTTGCTGTGTTGTTGGTTCATAACTTCCAGTGTGCTGCCCGCCTCTATAAATTACTTTTAATATATTGCAGTGGATGTCACGGGTCTTCTTTTTTTAATGAGCAAAGCTTAGTAGATGAGTGGGATCAAAGTTACACAAAGCTGAGGAAGCACAGAGGTGAGAGAAGCGTGCCCGCCCCCTTGCAGCAATTCCCACAGAACTCTTATTGGAGGAGAGTAAATTACAGAGATGTTTTTCTATTTTTGCGAAGAGAATACCAGAAAATGACCAGAGGATCTTTTTGTATATTCTACAGGGAATGATGAATTGAATCTTGAACTAAAAGTTATTTTTCTGACATATGTTGGCTAACCTAGTGGGAATGGATTTGTAATATTAGTGCCTTGAATCAGCAGAATATTTCTTTCATTTAAAATGTATTGTAGAGCACTTAGAAATAACTGATGACTCCACTTAAAAATGTCTTTCTTTGAGCTTCCAAATTTAGAAATTCCCATAATGTTAAAGTGAGTTCAGATAATGCGTATATCAGATACTTACTATTTTCATGTTGACCCCCATCTTTATCATCTAAACTTGAATACAGTACCCTCTCCCTCTGCTACTCCCCCTGTTTATGCTCTCTCACTTGCCCTCTCACAAATAAAATCTTTAAAAAAAATCTAAAGTAATTAAAGTAAAAGTAACTGATTCTGATCATCTTGGAAACCTCAACTGTGAAATTGTGTTCTATTTACAAGTTTTTAAAAAACATTTGGAGATCAAATTGGTCATAACAAGGAAATTACTTCCCTTAACATGGAACCCAAGTGGACTTGAAAAACGTGTTTCGAACTTGTTCTTACATATGATGTGACCTTATAGGTATGCTTTGCATTTTTCAAGAAATTAAGATGTGTTCACTTTAAGCTGACTGCACCCTTTTATGCAATCCCTCTTGTGTCCCACAAACTTATTTGCATGATAGGGATATGGGATATGAGGCATAATCTTAGTATCTCAGTGTCTTTCTCTTTATAAAGCATGACTTACTTGTACATGGCTATAATCCCAGATGTTTATCCACCAGCTGAGCTAAATAACCCAGACGGGGAATTACAGCCTAACCAGGAAAGAAATCTCACTACGTTTGCAATATTGGTGAATTTGATTGGCCAGTATTTCGGTTGATAATTGAACTCATATTAGGTGCTGTGTCTCCATAATTCCTAGAAGCTGCAGGTGGTAACAAAACTACTGACATAATTGGGGTGCCTGGGTGGCTCAGTCAGTTAAGTATCTGCCTTTGGCTCAGCTCATGATCCCAGAGTCCTGGGGTCGAGTCCCGCATCGGGCTCCCTGCTCCTTGGGAGCCTGCTTCTCCCTCTGCCTCTCTCTCTCTGTCTCTGTCTCTCATGAATAGACAATTAAAAAAAAAAAAGAAAGAAAATACCACCTATATCGTTAAAAGGTCTCACTCATTGATTGTGTGGATTTAAAATGATTTACGTGTGTTTAATATATTAGATGTCTTTAAGCAATAAGCCCATGCCTTTGTTGGCAAATGTTTGCTGACAGAATTGAGTGTTTATTTATTTTATTTTTTTTTAAAGATTTTATTTATTTATTTGAGACAGAGAGAATGAGAGAGACAGAGAGCACATGAGAGGGGGAAGGGTCAGAGGGAGAAGCAGGCTCCCTGCCGAGCAGGGAGCCCGATGCGGGACTCGATCCCGGGACTCCAGGATCATGACCTGAGCCGAAGGCAGTCGCTTAACCAACTGAGCCACCCAGGCGCCCTCCCAGAATTGAGTGTTTAAAAAGACACTGACGGCAGACATGGTTATACAAATTATACATGGAGTTTTCTAGGGGGGATAAGGGTACGGGTATGAACCTTCCCTAATTATACATTTCCAAAGACAGACTCTAAAGTCATATCAGGAGTCCCTAGCCAGTGTAAAAACTCCCAAGGAGGTGAAAAGGTAGAAGTAGGCTGTGTGTACAGAGCCTGAAGGTTTTCAAAACCACACTATTATGATGGCCATAGACACAGTTGTTTTTCACTTTACGCATTTCTGTTTTGGAAACATTTGTTGGTAATGTTTCTATCTAAAACAAAGATTCGGTTTTATCGTGGTTACGGTGCCCTGCAAGAAAATGTTTCTGAGACAAGTGTATTTGGCAGACATCCATGTCATGGTTTTAGATTATTTGAGTATGAAATTTCTGTAATATAGATTCAGCTGTAGTCAAAACACACATGATCAGGTCATCTCCACATTCTAACACCTAACCCAGGGGCACTGAGACCTGGGAATTCCTACCTGATGCCATGCCAGAAACCAAGAAAGTTTTTTTTTAATCCCCATAAGGGCCAAAAGATATCCTCCAGGAACCCATTGGTCACTGGCAGCAGCAGGGACGAGACGTGTCCCTAGTGCCATTTAACTGCCTTATCATGCTTTCGGCAGAAGAATGTAACCTAGCCTAGGCTGTCGGCCTTCTGGAGATGTTCTGTGGACTACCAACCTACAGTAAGGAAAACAACCGTCTAACCGAAGTTGTGGTTTAAGTAATGATTAGTAAAAAGAAACACCCAAAAGCAGTATTAATGATTGGATTTGAGTAGAATTATAAGTGATTGTCAGCCTTTTCTATAATTTGTAATGAAAAACTGTCCCAAAAGTGGTGGTTTAGCTAAAACATTGTAGTAGGAAGAGAAATCCATAGAGCCCTCAGAATAACAGGCAAAGGTCAACACAAAGATCACAGTGTTCACTTCTGCTACATTCCTGGTGAAGCGAGCTTTTTGTAGACCCACTGGGAACTTAACCACTATTTCTATGGGAAAATAAATTCCAGGTTCCAAACAGCTAATCAACAGTGATGTTCCGGAACACGTTCATTAATAAGTTTGGACTTCTTGTACTGTAACGTCTTTGCCATGTATTTGTTATAGGTGGCCAGAATTCAATAGTGAGTGTGGGAAAAAGGAGGAAATTTATTCAATTAAAGTAAGGAGTTACTGTTGTTTTAAAAAGATTTATTTATTTTAGAGCGAGAGCAAGTGGGGGGGACAGAGGGGGAGAGAATCTGGAGCAGACTCCCTGCTGAGTGCAGAGCCCCACACGGGGCTTCATCTCACCACCCCTGAGATCACAACCTGAGCAGAAACCAAGAGTCAGTCACTTCACTGACTGCGCCACCCAAGGCGCCCCAGTAAGGAGTTACCTTTAACACAATTCAAATAGGGGCGCCTGGGTGGCTCAGTCATGATTCTGGGAGTCCCGGGATCGAGCCCCGCATCGGACTTCCTGCTCAGAGCGGGAAGCCTGCTTCTCCCTCTCCCACTCCCCCTGCTTGTGTTCCCTTTCTCACTGTCTCTGTCAAATAAATAAATAAAATCTTAAAAAAAAAAAAAAAATCAAATAGCTTGATTCAAATTCAGGCGAGGAAGATTATCAAATTATAAAAGGGTAAGGCCAGTTGTACACCAGGAGGGAAGACCTCAGTAACCAAAAATTACACTTTTTACCTTAACTCTATACATTGGTGTTTCTGTTTTACACATGTCTGGGTGCTTATATGAGCTTACAAGTAGGTATTTGCATTTTGTTTTATTAAGGAAAACCAGAAAGAGAAAGAAATGAGGGGATAGAAGTCAGTAAGATTCTACTAAAAATGATCCAACCTCATTCTTCTGTTAGGCTGATGCTGTTTTTTGCCCCACACAGCAAGTCATGGCCATTTTTGTCTTGATGCCCCCGTTCCCACTCTGCTTTGATGCCTTGCTCAAAATCTTGTCCCTGAAGCTTTGCGGTGCCAACCTGAGTCTACAGTGACCTTATTCTTACTCTAATGCCTTGAGTTGTTTTCTAGGTTTTTGGGGGGGTTTTGTTTGTTTGTTTGTTTCCACATGTGTTCCTCTTGTGCAAAAGAACGTGAAGTGATTAGGAGCTCAATCTCCAGTCAAGGCCATCTGGTTTAGGAACTTGGCTTTACCACTTTCCTTGGTAGTGTGATCCTGGGCAAGCTCTTTAACCTCTGTTTCCTCATTTGTCAAAATGAGAGTAATAATAGTACCTAGGTTACTGTATTGTTGTAAGGATTAAGTGGCATAGTTCAAGAAAGGCCCAAGGCAGGGTCTCCAGCACGTAGTAAGTGCTATGTAAAGCTGCCCTTTTTGGTTGCTTGCCAATAAACACCTTACAGGCAGTATGGCTCAGGGTCAGGGAGGACTGTTTTGTTTTTGTTTTGTTTTGAAACACTACCAAGACAGTGGGCTCAGCAGCACTAGTCACAAGTTGACCTCAACACAGAAAAAGATGAAAGGAGATTAAGATTATGGCATACCAAATATCTACATTAAAACAGAAACAGTCCATTGATTTTTTTTTTCCAGATAGTTTTTTTTTTTTTAAAGATTTTATTTTTAAGTAATCTCTACACCCATCATGGAGCTTGACCTTACAACCCCAAGATCAAGAGTCGCATGCTTTACCGACTGAGCCAGATGGGCACCCCTTCAGGTAGTTTTGAATACCCAGATAGTTGACAGTCTGCAATAAAGAATATTAAGTTTAGCTGAGATTTTGGTGTCCTTCAGACTCAATCAAGGTGTTAAATATAAAATGGGGTACAGGGAGAGTACCCACAGAATGCACAGCAGGAGAATATTGTGACCAGTTAAGCCCTCTTTCATTAGCCATTCTAAAGAATGAGAAATGCATTTAAGCTTCAGTATGAGGTATTGAAGAAAGATTTTTCTGACAAGCATAAAAATGATTATGAATTTTTTTTTTAAGATTTATTTATTTTATGTGAGAGAGAGAGAGCACTTGGCGGGCAGGGACAGAGGGAGAGGGAGAGAGAGAGAGACTCATCAGCCGACTCCACGCTAAGCCTGGAGCCCAATCCAGGGCTCAGTCTCACGACCCATGAGATCACGACCTGAGCTGAAACCAAGAGTCAGATGCCCAACCAACTGCACCACCCAGATGCCCCAGATTATGAAATATCTTCAAAAAGAGCCATCCCACAAAGGAAATAGTGGATGTTTGACACGTATAACATTTCCAACTGTTTTATCAGACAGGTATGAGTTAATTGTTTTAAAATGCAAATACAGTGTTAGGTTAAAGTGGGGTTTAGAAAACCATGTGTGAATCCCATAGCTAATATTTACTAGCTATACAAATGGGCAAGTTCCCTAGACTCTCAAGCCTCAATGCCCTCATTCTTAAGACCACTGCTTGAATAAGATGATTTATAGGACCATGTATAGTATACTATCTGAAACTTAACCGCCACTCCATAACTGAACATTTCTATTTCTTTTCTTTTCTCTGAGCTCATAGAAAGTGACTGGAATCAAAGTAGGACTTGAATTAGAAAACTGAAGAGCGGCCTTGCCCTAGAATCGATCTCCAAAGTCTTGAAGAACAAATATCATATCAGCTAAAACCCTATTTACATATTTACAATTTCCTTGGAAGATTTGTGTGAGATTTCTCTGTGATTGAAGTTACTAGTACTTCTGATTAAATGAAAATTAATTTTGAAACATGTGATCAAACTATGTATTTTCACTGTAAGAACAGCCTCCGCCAACACAAAGCCAGGAGCATGTACCCACTCCGCCATGTGCCGGCCTGCTAGCTGGGCATTTCCCTAGCACTTGGCTCTAACAGCAAGTGATCACAGGGGTCTCCTTGCTCAGGGTACTAGGTGATACCCTGCCCAGAGAACGGACCTCAATTCTGTGGCGTTTTGTGTTTGAAACAGGGAACTTAAGACATCAACTCAGCAGCTAATGACCTACTGAAAAGAAGAGAATGCTATAAAAGAAAATATCCAGAGTCATTGTGGTCCAAGTTTATTTCATCAAACAGTTCTCTTCGGTTACAAACACATGTATGTATCTTCATGGTGGATTGGGACAGAAAGTTGAAGAGCTCCTGCTACATATTATCAGGCTGAAATTTGTAGGGTCCTGCAGTGGTAAAGGAGTAAACCAGACAGGCCCTGTCCTCGCCTTGGCTTTACAGTTGAGGTATAGGATAAAGGTCTGAACTGGCCTGGTTGAAGGCAGTAGGGAGAGGTGGAGCCCGAGAGGAACTTGAGACCACCGGGCTTAAAAATATTAAGTTTCTTATTTTTTTCTCAACTGCTGGCCAAGCTAAACGTGTTGAGGGCAAATCTGTTGGCTCATGAGAACGCGTGATGCCTGATAGGTTATCTCATGAAAATGCAAGTTTACCTTGTCATACCTCAAAGACGTGAAGAGGCCATTGTGTGGTCAAAGAATGAAAGAAAACCTGGAAACACTAGGACTCCTGTGCTTGGAAAATAAACTGAACAGGGTTGTGATTAAAGTCAATGAAGGAATTAGATCAGCTGAACCTTAAATTGTTTACCAGTAAGTCAAAGATACTAAAATCTCAGGTGAGGTTTTTAAGACTAAAAGGAAGTGGGGTGCCTGGGTGGCTCAGTCATTAAGTGTCTGCCTTCGGCTCAGGTCATGATCTCAGGGTCCTGGGATCAAGCCCTACATGGGGCTCTCCACTCTGCAGCAAGTCTGCTTCTCCCTCTCTGTGATCTCTCTCTCAAATAAATAAATAAAATCTTAAAAAAAAACATGTCTATTCTATGGGTTAAATGAGAAGGGTTCTGAGGAAGCAAATGTGGATTTCTGTCAATCTCACTAAGAGTCCAAGGTGATTAATAAAATAATATCTGTACAATTCTAACTATGCCAGTCTCTTGAGGATTATATTCCAATTGTCCATATTATAGTCTAGCTAAAAAATCTGAGAGTGGTGCTAAGTATGCTACTTTTTTCTCTTAGCTTATTTCTGTTGTACAGTCTTTATTGCTAAAATCACTTAAAGTGTATGCACACTCTATTTTCAAATGACTACAGGGGCACCTGCACAGCACAGTCGGTTAAGCATCTGCTTTCGGCTCAGGTCGTGATCCCAGGTCCTGGGATCGAGCCCCATGTTGGGCTCCTTGCTCAGCAGGGAGTCTGCTTCTCCCTCTCCCTCTGCACCCCGCCCCCCACTCATGCTTGCCCTCTCACTCTCTCATTCTGACTCTCTCAAATAAAGTCTTAAAAAAGAGAGAAAACTCTACAGGTTAAAAAGTAAAAAATGAAATATAAGAGAATCACCTGAAGTAAAAACAAACATACAAGAGGAGAAAAATATGGTTTTTGTTACAGCCTTTTGTGTGGAAACTGTGGCATATTTGAGGAAGTATCTTTAAGTATTCCCTTCCCCCATTTTGTAGGACATGATCAATTATATCATCTGCTCCTCTAGGTAACTTGGCAGCTGTTAATTGACATTATTCCCTGAGTTTTGCTGTAGCCATAGATGGTTCTAGAACATAAAAACAAAAGATTTGCAAGAAAAGCTTTCATGGGGAGGGGGATGAGGGGAATGGGTGAAATAGGTGATGGGGATTAAGGAGGGCACTTGTGATGAGCACCGGGTGTCGTATGGAAGTGATGAATCACTACATTGTACACCTGAAACTAATATTACACTGTATGTTAACTAACTGGAATTAAAATAAAAACTTTAAAAATAAATAAATGGGGGAAAAAGAATAAATATTGACCAACTGGGAAGAACAAAGTAAATATTTACATAGTCATAAATCATTTTCGTTTTCCCAGAGCTTTTATGATGTTCTACATATCTGAATGTTTTAATGTATTGATGTATAAAGCAGAAGCAATTAAGTAATTTAATACCAACAGAATTTACACTTCAAATGGCAAAAGAATGGATCATCTCAGTTTGTGGTAAGATACCCAGATGCTTCCTGTTACTCTGTCCAGAATGATGTTAACATTAACCTCAGAGGAGGCCGTTAAGCCAGTCTTGAGCTAGAAATGGTAAGCATTATGTTTCTATCTGTGGAGGAAGGAGGGAAGAATTATGTTACCTAAAATGTATGAGCAGCAAAGTTAGAGAACGTTATACAGTAATCACTGATGATGTGATAAACTATCATTCATTCCCTACCATATATGTCCATCTCTCTGAAATAAAGCTAACAAAAAAATTATAGGGAAAGAGACTCATGGTATCATTCTTAGAAAGCTCAGGTAAATACTCCATGCAGGCCTTTGTCTGGTTTTTTTCCTTCTATTGGAAGAGGGTTTCTATCTTTTCTAAATCAAACTGTTTGAACAGTGTGTTACTGAATTCTCTTTTGCTTCCCTCTCTTTATCCTGACTCAAGTTCAGAAAATTCTGAAATGTTCATTCTTTTAAACTACAAAAGGGGATTTTTTGTATTTGTTGTTTACGCCAACTCCTTAATTTGAAGTAAAAGAAAAAAGCAAACAGCAAAGCAGCAATTACAAAAAGCCTCCACAATGTACTAAGTTGTCCAGATTTTCATTTTTGGATTATATCCATTTATAGTATTTGGTTTAGGGGCACCTGGGTGGCTCAGTTGGTTAAGCGTCCAACTCTTGATTTCGGCTCAGGTCATGATCTCAAGGTGTGAGATAGAGCCCCATGTTGGGCTCTGTGCTGAGCATGGAACCTGCCTAAGATTCCCTCCCTCTCCCTCTGCCCTTCCCCTGCCACTCTTGTGCATGCACCCTCTCTCTCTCTCTTAAAAAAAAAAAAAAAGTATTTTCTTTCATTAATCTGTAACACTGCATCAAAATCATTATAATACTGAAGCATACGAAGTCTTCCAAAACATACCAACTCTTCCAAAATTGAGCTATCTTAAAGGAAAATAGAATGTGCTTTTTTGTGTTACCTAATAATTAGAAAAACCAAGTTCTAGGCAAGTAAATTGCTTACAGTTACATAGACTAGCCCAATTCTAGAGGGAAATAGCTCCAAGTGTTTTGTTGTATTTTTTGTTGTCGTTAACTAAACTACAGACTTTATTCAGATTTCATCAGCTTACCAGTAATGTCCTTTTTCCACTCCGACACTCAAGTCTTTCCTTCTCTTTCATGACCTCAACCTTTATGAAGAGTACTGGTCAGTCATTTTGTAGAATGTCTCCCAATTTGGGTTTCTCTTATGTTTTCTCATGATTAGATGAGGTAATGTAGTTTTGGCAAGAAAATCTCAGACGGGATGTGTCCTTTTCAGAGCATCCTATCAGGGGGCATGATGTTGAGATGTGTTATGGCTAGTTGTATAGTTTTCTGCTGCTGCTGGAGTAAATCACCACAGACCCAGCACCGTAACACCATCCATTTATTATCTCTTGGTTTCTAGAGGTGAGAAGTCCAGGCAAAGTGTGGCTGGCTCTCTGCTCAGGGTCTCACAAGGGTGAAATCAAGGTGTTGCTGGACTGCATTCGCATTTGGAACTTGCAGTCCTCTTGCCAGCTCACTCAGGGTGTTGGCAGAATTCAGTTTCTCGGTTATAGGACTGAACTGTTTTCTGGCCGTCTGGCAGTGAGGGATCACTCTCACTTCCAAGAGGCCCCTCTCCAGTTCTAATTGATGGCACATCCATCTATAAGGGCAGCAGGAAAACCTCCCAGACAATCCCTCTCACACCTCGAGTCTGTGACTTCTAGGCCCAGGTATAAAAGGCCCTTATGGGACACCTGGGTGGCTCAGTCAGTTAAGTGTCTGCCTTTGGCTCAGGTCATGATCCCAGCGTCCTGGGATCGAGTTCTGCATCGGGCTCCTTGCTTAGCAGGAAGCCTGCTTCTCCCTCTGCCACTGCCCCTGCTTGTGCTCTCCTTCTCTCTCTCTCTGTCACATAAATAAATAAAATATTTAAAAAAAAAAAGGTAAAGAGGACAAAGGGAGTAAGCAGGCATCTTAGAATTCTGCTTGCCACACTAGTGATTATTAATCTTGATTACTTGGTTAAGCTGGTGTCTTCTGGGTTTCTCCACTGCAGAGTTACTGTATTTCCACTTGTAATTACAAAGTATCTTGGGAGACATACTTTGAACTATGCAAATAGTCTGCTTCTCAAAATTTCCCATATTAATTTTTTTAATGATTTTATTTATTTGAGAAAGAGAGAGAGAGCATGAATCGTGGGGAGAGTCAGAGGGAGAGAGAGAAGCAGACTCCCTGCTGAGCAGGGAGCCAGACTGGGGCTCCATCCCAGGACCCCAAGGTCATGACCTGAGCTAAAGGCAGACGCTTTACCGACTCAGCCACCCAGGCACCCCTTTCCCATATTAATTTTAACATTCTTCAGTGGAATTGTCCATTCTCCATGTATGTATGTATTTATGTATTTATTTATTTCATTGTGGACTCATGAGAATACATATTTTATTTAGGGAGTTATAATCCATCATTATTTTGTTGTTCAACTTGTTCCAGCTTTAGCCATTGGTAGCCTTTTCAGGTTAGTGTCTGTACCCTTTTGATATACCCCCAATCCATTTTGAACACTTCTTCACTTTCTGATACCAAAAGATGCCCGGGATTCATCTTATCTTTTTTCCTACTCCAAACCTAGAATAAATCACTTTTCCAAGGATAACTCCAGTTGTAATCCAAGAGAACTAGAAGTAAAGTTCTGTTTGTATTGACTTCAAATTAGTGTCTCCATAGGTTAGGTGCAGGTATTAATGGGAACTTGTCCTAACAAAGTGCCACAAATTTAGTGACTTAACACAGTTTATTATCTTACAGTTCCACAAGTCAGAAGTCTGAAATGGGTTTTACTGGGCTGAAATTAAGCTATCCGCAGGGTTGCATTCCTCTGGAGGCTCCGGGGGTAAACTGCTCCCTTGCCTTTTCCAGCTTCTAGAAGCTACTACCTGTATTCCTTGACTCATGATCCCCTCCTACATCTTTAAGACCAGCAGCACAGTGTCTTCTAATCTCCTCTGATTCTCGTCCTCCTGCCTCGCCCTTATTACGATCCTTCTGATTACATTGTCCCCACCCAGTTAATCCAGAATAATCTCCTCAACTCAAGATCCTTAACTTAATCATATCTACAAAATCTGTTTTGCCATGTAGGGTACCATATTCACGTGTTCAGGGAATTAAGACATGGACATATTTGGGGGCTATTATTCAAACTACCACATGAATATATTTAGACTAATATATATGGACATTTTCAATCTTTCTTTTTAAAGGAGAAAATAACTAACACTAAGCACTTATTCATACTTAGTGCTTTACACATATTTAGTGAACTCTAAGAGGCAGGTGTTATTATCATTATCCCCATTTCAACTGGTAATAGTAATGAGATGACATAGCTGGTAAGTGATAGAGCCAGGATTTAAATCTGGGGAATTGATTCCAGAACTTTCTCCCTTAACACACAAGTCAGTGTGTACATTATCACATGGTGTTGCCGCTCAGTAAGTAGTGTTGGATATAATGATTGCCCCAAATCCTTCTCATAACTTGATCATTTTCCCCAAATTTGGAATAAAGTTAAAAAATTATAATCTCAATGGATTGTGATATGTGCAGTGAACAGAAATTTTAGGAACAGCCTCAGTGCTGCAAAGACTTAGTAAAGGTGCACATACATCAACTAGAACCTGGGACCTGGCCAACTTAGGTTCATCATTGAGTTCATTGTCTCTTCGATAGCATGACTCAGTATAATTTAGGTATTTGTTATGATTTGAATGTGTCCCTTCAAAATTCATATGTTGACATCCTCATGCCCAGTGTGATGATTTTAGGAGGTAGGACCTTTGGGAGGTGGTTAGGTCATGAGGATGGAGCTTTCAATGAATGGGATTAGCGCTTTTATGAAAGGGACCACACGCAGGAGCTGCCTACTCCCTTCTATCTTGTGAGGCACAGTAAGAGATGGCAGCGTACAACCTGGAAAGGGCTTCCACCAGAAGCTGACCACGACGGCACCCTGATGGTGGAGTTCCTGACCACGATGGCACCCTGGTGGTGGAGTTCCAGGCTCTGGAGCTGTCAAAAATAAAGGCGCTTATAAGCTGCCCGGTTTGTGGTGTTTTGTTATAGCAACCCAAACGGACTAAAACAGCAGGATTTTCCCAGTTCTTGGAAAAATCCTGAAGGGAAACTCATCAGTAGATAAATTTTGGCTGCCCAGTGATAGATTCTTAAAAATATATTCTATTCACATCTAATCAGAAGGAATGTTTTTCATGTTTACTTTATTTCTATATTTGAGTATGTACATGTGTCATTCATAGAAAAACATGTAGTTTTTCTATTCCAGGATACCCAAGACTAAAATATTTTCATGTTGAAGTTTGTAGATATTTCCCAACCAAGTTTAAAAAATATATAAATCTAGGGGCATCTGACTGGCTCAGTCAGTAGAGCATGTGGCTCTTGATCTCAGGGTCATGCGTTCGAGCCCCATTTGGGTGTAGAGATTACTTAAAATATATATATATATTTTTTTTTCCTAACATATATGTTATATTTTTTTTTCTAAAACACATACATATATATGTATATGTGTTAGAAAGGGGGAAAATGGATTCAATTTATGTCCACATTTGTGTAAGTCTTTGAAATATGGGTATACTCAACAAGAAGGGGCATTATTCAAGATAATTGAAAGTTTTGGAATAAAATAGATAAAATTTATGAAATGTGATTTATATAGTCCAGTAAAATACTACATCATCTAAAATATAATTTCAAAGTTTTTGTCAGCATATATATGACTACATATGACTAATTTCTACTGAATTGCTAATCACCTGGAAGTGATTCACAAATAACAGTGTCTATCAATAACTTTAAAGAAATAGAAGATAGTATCTGGAAGGACCAATAAATTATACAGCATAAGGGTTACTAATCAATAAATGGATTATTTTTCTACATTTCTGTATTTTCCAAATTAATAGAGAGGCAGTTACTCAGCATTTGACAAACTAGATAACTTCACACTCTGCTCTGGGTGATTTGCTTTTAGTTTACCCAAGATCAAATTTTAAGACCTTAAGCCATATTATGTACATAGTTCTAAAGAAGACATAGATATTCATTATTTAGGGGAAAGACAAAGTGCTAAAAATTATCTTTTTTTTGAGAGAGAGGACATTAGTCTTAGCTTTGGAAAACTGATGAGCAGCCTTGAAAACTTTGTTCATTAATTTATTCATAAAATATTTATATTGAGGCTACCTGCTGAAAGTATACTAAGACTTATACAGATGGACACACACAATAAGTGCTTGAGAAATTATTGTCTCAACCAGAGTTTCTGATGTACATCTATGAGTAAAGCACATGTACGTATTTAGTGACCAAAAGATACCAGATCTCAATTCCCTATTGGGCCCCCCAGTTCTTTCCCTGGTTCCTGAATGGGTATCCCTCTATTACGAGTGGTGTTTTTGTTTTGTTTTGTTTTTGTTTTAGATTTTATTTATTTATTTGAGAGAGAGAAAGGGCACGAACAGGGGGGAGAGGGAGAAGCAGGCTCCTTGCTGAGGAGGGAGCCCAATGAGGGGCAAGGAGCCTGGGATCATGACCTGAGTCAAAGGCAGACGATTAACTGACTGAGCCATCCAGGCACCCCTACAAGTGTTCTTAATGATACATATGAACAATGTATACATTCATAGTTGTGTCTCTAAACCTATAGGTGGTAGATAAAGTAGGTAGTACTTAATATCCTCATTTTACAGATTAAAAAAAAAAAAAGACCTAGTCATTTAATTCAATCATTGAACTACCATGATCCAGGCCCTAGTCTAGGGCTCTTTGCCTTGCAGTTTACCTGTCTGCACTCTTAATCAAATATCAGAAAGGATGTGAGGAAAGGACCACTGAGTTAATTACTCCCTCAGGAGAAGGACTAAGATGACTTTCTAGTACTTTTGCTACTAAAATTCTAAATATAGCAAGAGGGGGCTTGTTGCCTCTGATAAAATGCTGCCTCCCCAAAACAAATGATAAATTTGGAGAAGAAACTTCTGTTCGAATAAAAATGTGCTGCTCTTTGAACTCATAATGTCTTATCAAAGAATTTGTCCTTATTGATATACTTAGAAAAGTATGCAAATATTTATGTACAAGAGTATTCATTACTGCATTATCTGTAATAAAAAAAAAAATCTAGAGGAATCTAGAGAAAGGCCTATATATCCCATCAATAGGGAAGCAATATAGCATTGTGGTTAAGAATTGCCTGGATTCGGGGTGCCTGAGTGGCTCAGTCAGTTAAGCATCTGACTCTTGATTTCAGCTCAGGTCATGATCTCAGGGTTGTGAGATCGAGCCCCAAGTTGGGCTCCATTCTGGGCATGAAGCCTGCTTGGGATTTTCTCTCTCCCTCTCCTGCTGCCCGTCTCTCTCTCTTAAAAACAAATATATATATATATTCTCTCTCCCTCTCCCCCCCACGCTCTCTCATTCTTGCTCTCTTCTCTCTCCCTTTTCTAAAAAAACAGTAATAATAATTATTTCATATATAATAATTTTTTTAAATAATTAAAAAAATAAATCAATAAAAAGAAACTTCATTTTATAGTTGTTAATGGTCTTTTTTTCTGTGTGTCTCCTTCTTCATTGCTGTGGTACAGATACAGGGCCTATGGCAGGAGCTAATTGTCCCCCAATATCTACCGTTGCAGTGGTTTTAATTCTTTGACACTCCTCCCATGGGATGTATGTTTCCTCCCCTTGAATCTGGGTGGGCTCTGACCAGATTGGCTTGATCAGTAAAGGACAATGGAAGTGATGCTCTATAACTTCCAAGGTTAAATCATAAAAACCTTCTTCCTTGGTCTTGCTCTTGGAGCCCTGAACACTCGACAAGTACAATTGTCCTGAGAATTTCATGTGAAATAGGACACAAGTAGATGCTCTGGAAGACAATCCCCTCTGAGCCTGTCTTTCTACCATTCCAGCCCAGGAGCCAAACATATGAATGAAGATGCTATCTGGGAACTGAGTCTTCTCACTGGAGCTGCTCCAGGCCCCAGCTGTTTGAGTCAACCTCCAGTATTCCAGCCATCCAGCTAAGGTTCCTGCCTTATAAAACAGAGATGAGTCACTTCCATCTCTGCTGTGCCCTTTCTGTATTTTGCACTCATGGCATCATCTCATGAGCATAATAAGATGGTTGTTGTTTTACACCATTAAGTTTTGGGGTAGTTTGTTACACAGCAAAAAAAATAACTAGAACACTTCTCTTAGAATCTCTGTTTTAGTTGGGTATATGACTAGAAGTTACATTTCCCAGCCTCTTCTCTTGCAGGTGAATGTGGCTGTAAGCCTTACCTATGATATTTGAGTAGAAATGATGCAGTTTCAAAGTCATGTCAATATGTTTAGAGCTTGTCCTCTGCTTCCTCTCTCTCATGCACGTCTTGCTAGCTGAGACAGTGATATTTGGAGCAGCTATCTAGGATACAGAGATATTCTGGACGGCAATCACAGATTGGATTCCCCAGGTAGCGGACTCTGAGAAGAGTTTAGTGTACAGAACATTTATTAATGAGTTCCCTCGAGGTCAACACTGTAACGGAGGGAAAGAAAGCAGGAATGGGCAGAGGGAAAGCTAAGCTGCAATTGCAGGCCCAATGACAATCTCAGCCAACCTCACAGAGAGATTAAGGAGCTAAGACAGCCCTTCAGAGTTGTCCCCCAGTGGGTCTAGAAGGTCAGGCCTTTGTATTCCCACATGGATCTGTCATTGTATGTGGGTCATCCTGCCATATGCTTTTGCTGTTATAATTACAGCATATTAGTTATCTATTATTGCATAACAAAATAACCCAAAACTTAGTGCCTAAAAACAACAAACATTTAGTATCTCAGTTTCTGTGTGTCAGGAATCTAGAAGTGTATCAGTATGAGTCATCTCAATGCAATTGGGGGCCAAAGGATTCAGATCACTCACATGGTTGCTGGAAGGTAGTCTTCTTCCTTACCACATGGTCCTTTTCAGAGGCTGCTTATGTGTCTCACAGCATGGCAGGTGACCTGAGAGGGAGAGAATCAGAGAGTGCCCAAGATGGAAGCCAGTCTTAAAACCCAGCAGGGACATCCCTACTGATTTACAAATGAATCAGTAAGTCCAGCGCACAAAGAGAGGGGATTACATAAGGGTGTGAATCCCAGCAGGCAAGGATCATGCGGGCCATCTTAAAAGCTGCCTACCACATGTAAATGCACAGAATTTTGTGTCCTGCTATTTTTAGTTTTTATTAACTTGTATATTTTGGTTTGCTACATATTCTTCATTTAAACAATGTGTTTAAAAATTATAAAAGCAAAATATTCTTGCTGTAAAAACTCAAATGTTCAAATGATGGAGTTGTAAAATCCTTTTCTTTATCCTTGATTTAGCTGAACTACCCAGAGGTAACCACAATATTTTTTTGTATCTGCTGAAATACTTTTCACACATAGGTAAACATATATATAGATACAGATACATATTGTTGCATCTTAATGTTCTTAATGGGGACTCCTGGATGGCTCAGTTGGTTGGGCGTCTGCCTTTGGCTCAGGTCATGATCCCAGAGTCCTGGGATTGAGCCCCGCATCGGGCTCCCCGCTCATCGGGGAGCCTGCTTCTTCCTCTCCCTCTCCTTCTGCCTGCTGCTTCCCCTGCTTGTGCTCTCTCACTGCCTAATAAATAAAATCTTTAAAAAAAATTAATGTTCTTAATGTATCTTGGAGGTCTTTCCATAACAGCAAGTGGAGATCTAGCTCATGCTTTTAAACATTTGTATATTTTATACCAAAACTATTTTGTCCTCCATTGGCGGACATTTAAATTTTTTGTTTTATTTGACGACCAATGTGAACGTACATTCTACTCAAGTCTTTGCAAATTCATGCTGGTAATCTTTAGGATAAATTCCTGGAAGTGGAATTGTTTGGTCTAAAAAATGAGCATTTAAAATTTTGATGGGGGGGGGCACCTGGCTAGCTCAGTCAGTGGAGCATGGGACTCTTGATCTCAGGATTGAGTTTGAGCCCCATGTTGGGTGTAAAGATTATTTAAAAGTAAAATCTTTAAGAAATTAAGTTTTCAGGCACCTAGGTGGCTCAGTCGGTTGGGCGGCCAACTCTTGATTTCAGCTTAGGTCATGATCTTGGGCTCCTGAGATCAAGCCCCATTTTGGGTTCCATGCTCTGCAAAGAGTCTGCTTGAGGATACTTTCTCCCTCTGCCCCTTCTCCTGCCCTCTCTCAAAAAAAAAAAAAAAAATCTTAAAAAAAATAAAAAATAATGTTTTGATGGATATCATACAGTGTATGAGTGTATCTGTTTTCCTAGATAATGGCTAACACTGGGTATTACTAAACTTTAAAATTTTGTCAGGTTTAGCCATGGCCACCACTATATTATGTACACCTGTATTCAAATGTTCTGCCATTACTATAATTGATGTTTACAGATCTTTCACTACACTGTTAGCTTCTTGAGGACACAAACTAAAGTGCATTTCTCTTAGCATTATACTTGGCACACAATACTCTGTAAATGTTTCATAAATCTCAAAGTTGAATTTAAGGCTTTGAGATGTCACTCAACCAGGAGTCAGAAGAGCTGGTTCAACCCAAAAAACCTGCCCCTAATTTTCCCCTAATTCTCTTTGGCTTCCATTTCCACATTTACAAAATGCACATGTAATACTAGATTTCTTGGGGCACCTGGGTGTCTCAGTCGGTTGACTGTCTGGCTCTTGATCTCAGTTCAGGTCTTGATCTCAGGGTTGGGAGTTCAAGCCCCTCAGCAAGGAGACTACTTAAAAAAAAAAAAACTAGGTTTCTTTTTACAGTCCTTTTCAGACCCCAAATTATATGCTTCTAAGAATGAAATTAATGTTATTCATCTTGTGATCTCTTTACATACCAATTCAAAATTCAATACTGTAAACTAATCACTAGTCCTAAACCACACATTCACTGTATTTTTAGTACCAACATATGGTTTCCAGTGTAAGTTATTTTTAAAATATTAAGATATCAAAGATTTTGAATATCAGTCATAGGTAAATCAATCTTCAGAATTTTTCAGTAGTAAAATCTACAAACACTTCAAGTAAAAGGTATTTGGTTCCAAGATCCTTTTTTTTTTTTTTAAAGATTTTTTTTTTTTTTTAAAGATTTTATTTATTTATTTGAGAGAGCAAGAATGAGAGAGAGAGAGTACATGAGAGGGGGTAGGGTTAGAGGGAGAAGCAGGCTCCTTGCTGAGCAGGGAGCCCGATGCGAGACTCGATCCCGGGACTCCAGGATCATGACCTGAGCCGAAGGCAGTCGCTTAACCAACTGAGCCACCCAGGCGCCCCCCAAGATCCTTATTCTCTTAAAATCTAGACCTGAGGTCTAGTCATAGTTTTTTCATCGTCTCTTGGGCTAAATTAAATAAGCAAGCTAATTAAAGTACTATGCAATTGTTAAGATATTTTAAAATATTGGTTATTAAAAATTATTAGGGAGTTATCAGCTATCTTCATTATTGAACGGTGGCCATATATATGTCTACACACAATTTTTTGTTCCAACAGATCTTTGTATTATTTTCATGGCCATTTGTTTCCAAACATTGAATCAACCACAAACATGAGGTCTAGCTATGCTAAGATAGGAGTAGCCTCACAAAATGTCCTAAAAAATAGCTTGTCATACTCATGCATACCTTAATTTCTGCTTGAGCCCTCACTTTCAGGCAAACCAGATCTTAGCTAACAAGGGATTTGCAGTGTTACTAGTGACATCTTAACAGTAGTCATGACATATTAACATTTTAAAAAACACCTCTTACCACTGTTTTAAGCTGCTTTAGTTCTCTCCTTAGGTGTTGAATAGTGGTAGGGTAATCTGTTTAATAGTAAATCTGACAGTTTATATATATTAATCAAAAGTTTATGTTGGCAAAAGAATCCACTGGCCCCCTTTGTGCAAATCAATAGCTCTAACCCTCTTTCAGTACCCTATCACTAGCAAATAATCTTCCCCTTCTGACAGCACTGTTTTTATGGTTTTGCTCTTAGAAGTAATCTCTTTTAAGGGTTAGAACCCAACAGACTCAGTAAATCTTCCTACAACTCGTAAAAGTTCCATCAAAATAGGTAGAGTTCTGCATAATAAATTTTCACAGCCTTGGTGGATGGTATGTAGTAGCAGTGTTTTGTTGATTAGGTTGACCTTGGATAAGTCATTTAATTCCTTGGAGCCTTAGGAAAGGAATGCATTTCTTTAGAAAAATAAAAGCTGGAGGTTATATTAGGCATGACTTTCCCTTACAACCAATAGTTTGAGAGTTTTTCACTTCATTCATTTAAAATGGGGACTTTTTAGGATCAAGAACTCCAATGGGGGCACCTGTCTGGTTCAGTCAGTAGAGTGACTGATCTCTTGTGAGTTTGAGCCCCATGTTGGGTATAGAGCTTAGTTTAAAAAACAACAAAACTCCCTTGGTGATTAGCTGCAACCTCCTGAAACTGTTAGAAAAATTTTGAATACACATTTCCCTATAATGATGGTCTTCAGTTATTGAGCACATTGAACATTTACTGTGTCAGGAAGTAAGCTAAGAGTTTCATAGGTTTTCTGACCTAATCCTCATAACAACATTATGAGGTAGAGGTAAATACAATTATTCTATTTTTATCCCCATTTTACAAATGAAGAAATAATCTTAAAATTTTTCTTAACTAACCTTTCCGAAGTTCTGACCTGGCAAGAAGTGGTGTTTAAATAACTTGTTAAATAACAAACAATAATAAATGACTGTACACTGGGTATTACTAAGAGGGCATAATACTTTTTATTAATGTATTTGTTATAATTCACAATAAATTTGGGAAGCATTTTGTATAGAGCTTAGGCTTTAAGATCTTTCCTGCACATCTATTCAATTTTCATAGCTGTCCAAGAGCTTTATATTTGAGGCAACATGGGACAATAAAATCTCTAATTAAACTCCCTTGCCTTTAGCCTCTAACTCTAGCTTTAAGCAAGTTATTTGATATTTCTTGGGTCTCAATTCCTATTGTTTGCAGGGTTTTTATGAAAATTAGACATAATGTACTTAAAGCTTTAGTGATACATATTTGGGTCCTTTTTAAATGAGAGGGTATTTCCAGACTGCCTTCTTCACCCAAAGGGACCTGGCCCTTGAGCCTTTCTCACCTTCTCATTGTTGACTCTTTCATTACTTAGAATCATAATTCCAGGGCGCCTGGGTGGCTCAGTCGGTTGAGCGGCTGCCTTCGGCTCAGGTCATGATCCCAGGTTCCTGGGATCGAGCCCCGCGTCGGGCTCCCTGCTCAGTGGAGAGTCTGCTTCTCCCTCTCTCTCTGCCTACTTATGCTCTCTGTCAAATAAATAAATATCTTTAAAAAAAAAAAAAGAATCATAATTCCATCAGCCAGGTTATTCTCACCTATATGTATTTTTCTTCTTTTTGGGGGCTCTTCTTCAGAAAGCCTTTTTCCCCCCCTAGCAACCACCTTTAATGTTTATGTTCACAATAACCTTATTATTTCGCATTACGTGATTAGTAAGTGCCCACTAGACAGACTTTCATGTTTACTTCATGTAAAAACCAGCCAATTTTATTGAGCACTACTTACCCCAGACAAGGTATTCTTTATAAAATTATAAGTTCAACACATGTTGCCTAGATGGCAGCCCAAGGATTCTGGACCATCGTGGTCGTACACCACCTCTTCTCCATTTGAACACAATATTCCCTCACCAATAGGCCTATGAAGTCTACACACGTTCACTGAAAAGTACTGTGTAGAATACAAAACTGGAAGCATATGCCCCCTCGAGGTCAGCTACAGTGCTGAGGGATAAAGAAAGTAGAGGAGGACAGAAAGTTTGTACTGAATTCAAAGACTTTCAGCAAGAATTTGTACAATTTCAGGCAACTTAGAATTTTAAGTACTTTTTTTTTTTTTTCAAAGATTTTATTTATTTATTTGAGAGAGAGAGAATGAGAGAGAGCACATGAGAGGGGGTAGGGCCAGAGGGAGAAGCAGACTCCCTGCCGAGCAGGGAGGCCGATGCGGGACTCGATCCAGGGACTCCAGGATCATGACCTGAGCCGAAGGCAGTCGCTTAACCAACTGAGCCACCCAGGCGCCCAGAATTTTAAGTACTTTAAGCAAAATACACTTCATAATGTATTGCTAATGAAAAAATAAACAGTTCGGAAAAAACTGTTACAGGTGACAAATTCTGTATAATTTATCTTTTTGAAGATAAAGTATCGATGACATACTACTATTTAAAAAATCTTATTGTTGTATCAGGAATATCGCATCCTATAATTGGGCTAAGTCTTTAGTGAAAGCAGGAATAAGGATTACACAACAAAAGGATTCTGACCATAGATTCTGAAAAACATTTAATATGGCTTTAAATTATCTCCTAGATCAATTATAAAATTTTACCTCCTTTTTGTTTTGACAACTGAAAATTATGAAAGCTTTTAGCTTTGTCTTCTATTATTGGAATAGTTTAGTTGACTTAAAAGTGCAGATGGTTAATATAATGAATATGGAACATCAACAAAGACCTAAATTACATCCCTTAACTCCATCACTCCAGTGATGCAAGTGTGTGTAATCTCTTATACAAAGAAAAATGTCATATAAATCACCATGATCTATAAACGGATTCAAGAGAAAACAGAAAAATGTACTATTCATTAAGATTCTCAATGCTAATTCTTAGAAGTAACAACCTATAAGATCTGTATTAATGGGAGGGAATTATGTATAGCAGGTAAGAACAATGAGCTTTGGAGTCAGAGAGAACTAGGCTGGAGTCCTTGACTATTTTTCTGTGACCTTGGGCAAGCTACCAAATATCCCTAGGCTTCAGTTTCTTCATCTGTAAAATGAGGTAACACTACCTCAGAGTTGTAGCAAGGACAAAACAAGATAATGCATGTAAAACCAGAGTGCTTAGCACACAGAAAAAGCTAAATAATCATTATCTATCATTATTATGATTATTATTATTTATAGTTGTCCAAGATACGTATCTGATGTGTGATTATGTTACACATATTTTTTCTATTTACCCAGCTTGACAGAATGCTCAAATCTTTCCTTGAGTGCTAGAAACTACCAGTGGGTCCTAATGGAAGCTCTTATTTCATACATTTTACAAACATAAATGATCAATGAAAATGAACAAAAACTCGTATTTTAAGAATTTTCTTTGTGTCACAAAGATTGCCAATACTTTTATGTGAAAAAGCATCTGTATACATTGTTTATTAAACAATTTAACGTTTACACACAACACATAAATGTCTTTGAAACCTCAAAGTTCACTGATAATTGCAGTATCATTTTCAAATAAGCAAGGTACGACCTTAAATATTACATCATTCAGATTATTTTTTAAAGAATAAACCTGTAGGAGATCATTCCAACATAACTGTCCATTAATTATTTGTAACAAAATGGGGTTCCTAGTAGAAGTTTCAGCATATGGATGGTTCCTCTACTGCCTGGGCACCCTCCGTGACAGCTTTGACACATTTGGCCATTGTCTGTGAAGCTCTGCTAATTGAGTCTGAAAGATATTAAGAAAATGTGCATTTTGATAATACAATTTTTTAAAAAGCACACAGTAAAACTTTCTTGTTGCACACACTCAGGAACAACCAAAAAAAAGACTATAAAATTCTATGTAACTGTATCTAATGTGAGAAGAACTCCAGAAAATAAGCCCCTTATAAGCTAAGTGCTTTTAGTAAGTACTCCTAGGAATGATTAAATAATTACATATAGCCATACAATATGCCATTATGCAACCCTTACAAATATTATAGAAAAGTACTAAAGATAGGACAAATATGTGCACAATACTGTTACTGAAAACAAGTTTATAAAATAGTATGTGTACTAAAATCCACTGAATCCAGGGGCGCTGGGTGGCCCAGTCGGTTCAGGTCATGATCCCCGGATCCTAGGATCTAGCCCCACGTTGGGCTCCCTGCTCAGCGGGGAGTCTGCTTCTCCCTCTGCCTCTGCCCCTTCATTCCACTCGTGTACGCGCGTGCGTGCATGCGTTCTCTCTCTCTTGCTCTCAAATAAGATCTTAAAAATAATAATAAAAAAAATAAAATCCACTGAATTCAGTGAATTTTATGGTCTGTAAATGGTATTTCAATAAAGCTGTCAACCCCTCCCCCCCAGTAAATGAATCATCAAATCTTTTATTTTTTAAATGAATAATATATGTGTATATCCTTGTATGATTGACAAAATGTTAAAAAAATAAAACTAGTTATTTCTGGATAGTGGGATCATAGTAAATGCTCTTTGCCCTTTGGGCTTAGGTATGTATTCTACAACAAACATAACTTTTATAACATAAGTAAAAAACCAATTAAAAATATTCTTAGATAAACAAGCTTAAAAATTTTTAAAAATATACTATCTGCTTTTAGGTAGAAAATTATTTAAAATCATCTGTCAACTACCTCATAACACAGATATTATATCAAGTGTTATATCATGTTACATCAAATGTAACATCTGCAGTAAACAAATATCAGTAAGTCCACATTCCTTAAAAGCATCCCTAACAATGTCCATCAGAAACACTCTTTAACATACTTCACATTTAAGTGTTTTAATGTTTCTACTGTAATTCTCAGAAAAAACCTTCACAGTTGTCACTTAAAAAAAATTCTCCCTAAATTGCTATATGGTGATTTTATACACAACAGTAAATTTTATATTTAAAATCTGCTTACATTTCAGAAACAAAAGAAATTAGAGTAAAATCAGAAATTAGAGTAAAATCAGAAAATTAGAGTAAAATCAGAAATTACATTACTTCTGATGTTTCAAAGTTTTCAAAGATTAAATAAAAATATCAAATATTCTCATAAACAGGTTGGAATCATAATTAGGTGATCTTATTCCTTCCCACCTTTCATATTTGGCAGTCATGCTAACAAATGCATACCTGTCATGTAGAAGTCTTTTATTGTTAGCTGAGGTGGAATAAGTGGATCAGCAAGAAGCTGTTGGTTCACTAGCTGCAAAAAAAAGGATTATGAGGTCAATAATAGAATTGAAAACTAACATCAGAGGATACACTACTATGAAAACTGAATACAGGCAAGTTTTTACCTTAGAGAGCTCATTTGCTTGCTGGAAATAATTGGCTCCTTCGACATCATCATATCGGACAAGATTAGGAGAGACTTCTTCCAATCTGTTCCTTACTTGATCCAGAGTATCATATGGAAGAGTCATACCTGCAATCTATAAATAACAGGTCTCCAGAATTGACATAAAGCTTTAGTACTTAAAAAAATTCAAATCATACATAACTGCAACTATAGTAAAATAATGTTGTGCTAATGAAAATTCTATTGGGTGTCCATTTGCAAGTACATTAAGTAATTAAGAGGAAAACACAATTGACAAAAATTCTAATTCATAAACAGCTGTCAGTACATTAGTAATTTCTCTTTAGAAATCAGACTGAGTATGAAATAAATGATTAAAGAGATAATGCTATACTAAATCTGAATGCTTCTGCTAACTCGATATTGATCATATACAAAGTTTACAGACAACGTATATTATTTTAAATCTCATGCTTTTTTTTTTATAATAAAGAGTTAAAAGAAGTGTTTTTAGGCAAAAAACAAGCCAAAAATAAAAATACCAATATCAAACGCCCATTTTCTGAATACTTTTGTCTCACAGAGATTATTCAAATTATCCCTGCACATCAGGCTTGCATTCTCCTTGACTTTGAAAATCATTTTGAGAAGCTAACAAGTCAAACATCCCATTAGCAGCATCACTAAGAACAAATACCTCAGAGAGGGCTCTTAGAATTTTCCAGTCTTCTCTTGCCAAGCCAGGAGGTGTCACTGCTACTTTAGTCTGCTGAGCTCGGCCCTCAGTATTGACATAAGTAGCAGATTTCTCTGTGTAAGCAGCGCCTGGGAGAATAACATCAGCTATAGGAGCGCCAACGTCACCATGATGTCCTGCAAAAAGATGGAAAGGACAAACCATATTTTAGCAAAAAACTGATTAGGTATCATGCATGAACACACAAGATATCCTTTTTATATCCCATTAAGAATTACAAAAGTGTTTACAAAATTGTAACATACAAAAATATATAAAAGAATTTTGGAATAAAAAGCCCACCTTGCCCACAATTCAACTCCCTTCCCAAAGAAAATTACTAATAAGCATTTGCTACCTTCCCAGATTATTTTTTGTAAATACAGAAATATGTATAATATAGTACAAACATATATCATGGGCAATGAGGTATATTATTTCTCTTGATTACAAAGTGGAAATGCTCAGATGTATGTTAGTGAAATTCAGTAAAACATACTGAAATGGTGGAGGAACAAAAAATGTAGAACAGAAATGACAGTGGTAATACTGAAAAGAACATAAACAGGATATTATAGAAAACAGTATAATGAAAGACTGAAATAGTATAATGAAAGTTTTAATAGTTTAACAAAACTGTTAGAAGGAAAAAAAAACCTTGAGTTGAATGAAAGAAAGTTATAGAGCAATATATAAAGTCTAATAATCTCATTTGTGTACATTTTTGTATGTAACAGAAAAATATATGAAGCATACATTTCCAAAGCCATCAATGATTATTGACTAGGAACTGGATGTAAATTATGCATTTTGATTTAACTTTATCAAACTAAAGATACTAAATATTCTATAATGCTCTTTATGTGCCATGGCAATAAAAAGCCTATTATAAATTTATGGCGTTTGTGTAAAATGAACTTGAGAGTTATGTAATACTTTTCTCTGTAAAATATCTGGGAGTACTCTGGACTCCATTTATTCCAGGGAAATATATTTACAATGAGTGAGAGTTCAAGAAAATGAGTCAAAAACAAAAAAGCCAAAGAAGTACTATCAAATGTATTTCATTAAATGTCCTGTAACTTGGGCGCCTGGGTGGCTCAGTTGGTTAAGCGACTCCCTTCGGCTCAGGTCATGATCCTGGAGTCCCTGGATCGAGTCCCGCATCGGGCTCCCTGCTCTGCAGGGAGTCTGCTTCTCCCTCTGACCCTCCCCCCTCTCATGTGCTCTCTCTCATTCTCTCTCTCTCAAATAAATAAATAAAATCTTTAAAAAAAAAAAAATGTCTTGTAACTCAGCACTCATGATGTTTTTTTTTTAAAGATTTTATTTATTTGACAGAGAGAGACACAGTGAGAGAGGGAACACAAGCAGGGGGAGCGGGAGAGGGAGAAGCAGGCTTCCCCCCGAGCAGGGAGCCCGATGCAGGGCTCGATCCCAGGACCCTAGGATCATGACCTGAGCTGAAGGCAGACACTTAACAACTTAGCCACACAGGTGCCCCAGCACTCATGATTTTTAAACACTTTATGTAAAAGTGCTTTCCTCTGATTATGTAATAATACTAAATATTCTTTGAAAAGCTGAATTTTAATGTTACATAATATTTAATTGTATAAATAAACCATAATTTAACCATTCCTATTAGTGAGGCATAGGTTTCTTCTAATTCTGTTACTAAATATGATCAGGTAATAATTCTTTTTTTTTTTCCAGGCAATAACTTTTTTTTTTTTTTAAAGATTTTATTTATTTATTTGAGAGAGAGAATGAGACAGAGAGAGAGCATGAGAGGGGGGAGGGTCAGAGGGAGAAGGAGACTCCCTGCCGAGCAGGGAGCCTGATGCGGGACTCGACCCCGGGCCTCCAGGATCATGACCTGAGCCGAAGGCAGTCGCCCAACCAACTGAGCCACCCAGGCGCCCGGCAATAACCTTTTTTTAAAAAATATTTTATTTATTTATTTGAGAGAGAAAGAGAGAGTGAGCATGCACAAGTGGTGGGGGGGGTGGGCAGAAGGAGAGGGAGAAGCAAGCTCCCGGGGAGCCTGATGTGGGGGTAGATCCCAGGACCCTGGGATCATGACCTGAGCCGAAGGCAGATGCTTAAAACTGACTGAGCCACCCAGGTGCCCCACCAGGTAATAATTCTTAGTAGTATCAACTATATAACTAATAAAACCTATGATCTGGTTTAAAAAAATACTGAGGTGTGTGTGTTGGGGGGAAATTCCTGAATGGAAAATAGTCAATCTACTAAATATACTGCCATATAGTTTCTAATCTACATAGCGTAGGATTCTTTTCTGTTTCTGGTGTCACAGATGCTACTTACCTTGATAAATAATGAAACAATCCTTTGGCAAATCCTGTCGAGTGATACAACCTCCATCTGCTCCCAGGAGAAACAGCACTTTGGGAGGGTTCTTACGAATTGCTTCCACCCCAGGTTTATACCCAAGATCCAAAGCAGCTACCTGGCTTGCAATCCTGTAAAACAATTATGGATTTTTAGCACATCTGCAGTGTTATCATTATAAAAAATTAAATGTGACTCCTGAAATGATACTTAATCTTTTCTATTCAATGCTGACAAAAACCTTCCTTCATCTTCTTAACCCATTTTAAAATAGATGTCAAAACCAGAAATAGCAATATTTTACTGTTTTAAGGGTGTCGAACAAAAAAACAAGATGCTTAGAACACTGTCTCTTCATGACATATTTATTTATTGTTATTTCTTATTTTGGGGGGGGGAAGGGACAGGGAGAGAGAGAATCCTAACCATACCCAGCACAGAGGCCAATGCAGGGCTCAATCTCACAACCATGACACCATGATCTGAGCCAAAATTAAGAGTCAGATGCTTAACAAACTGAGCCACTCAGGCACCCCACTTCATGAGATAATAGTTAACTGAATAATTCTGGAAACTTTATGCTAATTGAAATTGTCCTAAATTGATTCTTTTTTTTATTTTTTTATTTTATTTATTTATTTGAGAGAAAGAGAGAGAGAGAGAGCGAGCACATGAGAGGGGGAGGGTCAGAGGGAGAAGCAGACTCCCTGCTGAGCAGGGAGCCCGATGCGGGACTTGATCCTGGGACTCCAGGATCATGACCTGTGCCAAAGGCAGTCGCTTAACCAACTGAGCCACCCAGGTGCCCTGTCCTAAATTGATTCTTATTCAATAGAGCAAGATATAAAACACGATAAGCCAAAAGCAGTCATTAGAGAAAAGTCATATGATTTTGAAAACCAAAAGGGAGAAATTAAAACAGCACTCATAAAACTTTAACTTGGAGAAAACAATATAATTAGTACATATATGTTCTATGAGCATATATTACTCTTATAAGCAGAAAATAATCCTTTAAAAAAGAGGTCTGGAGGCGCCTGGGTGGCTCAGCTGGTTAAGCAACTGCCTTTGGCTCAGGTCATGATCCCGGCGTCCCAGGATTGAGCCCTGCATCAGGCTCCCTGCTCAGTGGGGAGTCTGCTGTCTCCCTCTGCCCCTCAGCCCTCTCATGCTCGCTCTCTCTCAAATAAATAAGTAAAATCTTAAATAAATAAATAAATAAGGGGTCTGGAATAACTATACTCTGAACAACTGGGAGTCTGGTCCAGTTTGCTATTACTAACTTTCTTTCTAGAAATAGCCATTCTAAGGACCTACTGTATATAAAGCAAGTTGGTGTTTTACCTATTTGTTAGGGGAGGAGATCAGGTCAAACCAACTCCTACTAGATGCTGCTACTCTGTCAAACTCTGGATAACATCAAAAGCATAAAATGCTTTTAAAAAAACTTAACAATAAATATAAGATTTATATAATGAAAAGTACAAAACAACTTGAAAGAAATTAAAGACCTTACTAAATGGAAAGACATCCCACATTCATGGATTAGAGGACTTAATGCTGTTAAGATGGCAATACTCCCCAACTGAGCTTACAAATTCCGTGTGATCCCTATCAAAAATCCAGATGAATAATTTACAGAAATGGACAAGCTGATGCTAAAATTCATATGGAATGCAAAGGACCCAAAACAGCCAAACCTATCATAAAAGTGAACAAAGTTGGAGGACTCATACTTTCCCATTTCAAAACAAATCCCTCTGCCCCAACAGTTCCTTCTTAACTTCCCTCAGTATAAGTCTTGACATGTCTCTCTCAAAAATCTGGGCAGAGACTCACATTAACTTAAGACACAGTCCACTTCATCCTGGAAAACAAATTGAGTAAGCTTATGTCTGCCTTTACAATAAAAGATATGTCCTGGGGCACCTGGGTGGCTCAGTTCGTTGAGTGTCTGACTCTTGGTTTCGGCTCAGGTCATGATCTCAAGTTTGTGGGATTGAGCCCCATATTGGGCTACGCTCTCAGTGTGGAGTCTGCTTATCTCTCTCCCTCTGCTTCTCCCTCTGCTCATGTGCCCTCTCTCTCTCTCTCTCTCTCTCTCAAGTAAATGAATAAATAAAATCTTAAAGAAAAAAAAAAGATAGGTCCTAATAAACTAAAATGAACTTTCATAAAAAGGAAATCTTGTAAGAATGAAATGACAAACAAGGTTAATAAATTAAAAACTGTAACAAAGTCAGTGTTCTCCAGAATGAAAACTCACAAAATGATGGAACAAAATTTAAGAAATTTTCTCTAAACCCAGAGAAAAAGGATATGAGAAAAATTATGAGCCAAAAGTCTCAAGGCCAATCAATGCATAGCAAAAGAGGCTTCTGCATGAGAGCAAATAACTAAGTAAAAGTAAACGAATAACCTTTTTCTGAGCTTAAAAGAAAAAAAAATCAAAACATTTCAATTTGATAATGGGAGTCTCTATGATATTCCCAGGAAAAAGTAATGACATCTGAGTGTCATCTACTTAAAATCTGGTAGAATTTTTTTTTTTAACATCAAAAATAAGGAGCCCAAAGGGTGAGGAGGCAGACACACATACATATACAAAGTCAGGTCATCCTCAGTGACAAAACTGAGATTACATTAGATCCTCCCTAAAATATTAAATGAAAGAAAGGGTGCAGAAATACTTAGTATTAAAGGAAAAAAGACTGTCATCTTTGTACCTACCCAAGTAGTCATTTGTGAGAAGGAATCAGAAATACAATGTTAGACAACTGAGAATTTTTTAAAAAGTTTAATTAATTTTGGTACCCATTCAGAAAAACAAAACTGTATAAATAAAGACACAGATGGAAAAGTGAACTAAAAATAAGTAAAAATGGTGGCTAGAAAAGATCCAGAGGTGAACAATGCAAATAAACTCTACCTAAAAAATATAAAGTTTTTAAAAATGTTTACATGATGGGGCACCTGGGTGGCTCAGATGGTAAAGCGTCTGCCTTCGGCTCAGGTCATGATCCCAGGGTCCTGGGATCGAGTCCCGCATAGGGCTCCCTGCTTCTTGGGAGCCTGCTTCTCCTTCTGCCTCTCTCTCTGTCTCTCATGAATAAATAAAGAAAATCTTTAAAAAAAAAAAAAAATATTTACATGATGATCTACAATGCCAAATTAAACCAAACAGAAATATAACATTGAAACTGAAATTAATGTTTAAGAATTTATTCAAGGGTGCCTGGGTGGCTCAGCCGGTTAAGCATCTGCCTTTCGGCTCAGGTCATAATCCCAGGGTCCTGGGATCGAGTCCTGCGTCGGGCTCCCTGCTCAGTGAGGAGTTTGCTTCTCCCTCTCCCTCTGCCCCTCCCCCACGCTCTCTCTTTCTCTCTCAAATAAAATCTTAAAAAAAAACCACAATGTATTCAAATACTTTTAAAATTTAAAAAATTTGCCTATCATATTTAAGTGTTTAGCCTCAATCCTTAAACAAATTTGAAAAATAAAACTTTTTTTTTAAAAAAGATTTTATTTATTTGAGAGAGAGAGCTGGGGAGAGAGGGAGAGGGAGAAGCAGACTCCCTCCTGAGCAGGGAGCCTGATGAGGGGCTCGATCCCAGGACCCTGGGTTCATGACCTGAGCCAAAGGTCAGCTTAACCGACTGAGCCACCCAGGCGCCCCCTGAAAAATAATTTTTTTTTTTTTTAAGATTTTTATTTATTTATTCATGAGACAGAGAGAGAGAGAGGCAGAGGGAGAAGCAGGCTCCCAAAGAGCAGAGAGCCCGATGCAGGACTCGATCCCAGGACTCTGGGATCATGACCTGAGCCGAAGGCAGACGCTTAACCATCTGAGCCACCCAGGCGCCCTGAAAAATAATTCTTAAGATCGAAAGGATTATGCGAAATGGGAAAACTTATTTACTAAGGTAAAACTGTTACAACATTTCTTTTTTATTTTTATTTTTTTAAGATTTTACTTATTTGTCAGAGAGAGAGAAAGAGAAACAAGCAGGGGAGCAGCAGGAGAGGGAGAGGGAGAAGCAGGCTCCCCAATGAGCAAGGAGCCCGAT
Organism: Neomonachus schauinslandi; assembly: GCF_002201575.2. Taxonomy (NCBI): domain Eukaryota; kingdom Metazoa; phylum Chordata; class Mammalia; order Carnivora; family Phocidae; genus Neomonachus; species Neomonachus schauinslandi. Next base: position 163,651,634 of record NC_058405.1, read on the forward strand.
GCGGGGCTCGATCCCGGGACCCCGGGATCATGACCCAAGCCAAAGGCAGAGGCTTAACTGACTGAGCCACCCAGGTGTCCCTGTTACATTTCTAAAACTTGGAAATATGCATTAAGAGCCTCAGAAATGTTTATCCTGTTTACCTTAAGAGCTCTACTTTTAGAAATCCACTGTAAGAAAATAATATAAAGTTCATAAGTATCTGTGTATCATTGCATTATTTATTTATAGTTTAAAGACTAGTATCAATTTATATGTTAACAAGAATTAAATGGCTAAAAAATTGTACATATTCATGATATTAAATAGCCATTCAAGTTTATAAAAAATTTCTAATTACAGGAAGAAATTTTATATGGTAATGAAAACTGATCAAAATAGGATACAAAACTGTTCACACAGTATGATTTCAACTATATAACTAAAAAATATTTACACAGGAAAAAGAACCAGACAAAAGTAGGAACAGTAATTATCTATAATTTGTAGAAGAATAATTTCCATTTTCATATTTTCTTCTCTTTCCAACTTCCTAAAATAAATGTGTATTATTATTTTTTTTTGAGAGGTGTGTGCAGGGGCGGGGGGGGGAGGGGTAGAGGAAGGGGGAGAAATACCTCAAGCAGGCTCCACACCCAGCACGGAGCGCGACTCGGGGCTCAATCTCACGACCCCTAAGATCACTGACCTGAGCCAAAATCAAGAGTCAGACGCTTAACCAACTGAGCCACCCAGGTGCTTCAAATGTGTATTAATACAGTCAGAAAAAAACTTCCCTTATGTTGAATTCTCATGTTAGCTTACATTTTTATCAATTAATCAAAGTCAGAGGGCTTGTTGCAATTTTTGAACCAAAGTATACTAATATAATACAGATTTTCAAGATTTTCTCAGCACTGCTATTTCAAATATTTTTTTTTTTAAGATTTTATTTATTTATTTGAGAGACAGAGAGAACACAAGCAGGGGAAGGGGCAGAGGAAGAAGCAGATTCCCTGCTGAGCAGGGAGCCCTACACGGGGCTCGATCCCAGGACCCCGGGATCACGACCTAAGCCAACGGCAGACACTTAACCAACTGAGCCACCCAGGCGCCCCTCAAATATTTTAAATATTATTTATTATCTTCAGTTCTCACACAGAAAATAAAGGTATCTCTTTCACATCTACTACTGAGACATTGCTAAATATTAAGCTATTAGTAAATCTAAATGTGATAGTACAACAGTAACACATGTACACAAAATTACTTGAATCTTAGAGTATATAATACAACAATCACCCAACATACCTATGAAGGATATTCATAACTTTCCAATCACGAGTAACACCACTACTCATCTGAATCTTTTGAGCAATGTTGGAAACAGCTGCAAGAATTGCTGCCCCATCACTTCTCTGGAGTGCAGAACTGCCTACAACCACCATTGGTTTTTTAGCTTCATGTAATACCTATTTAAAAAAAGAACTTTGATTAAAAAATTTTTTTAATTTGCATCTACAATACGTTGTCCCAAGTTTTAGGTTTAATGCAGAATGTCTCTGATTTTTAAGAGTCAACATATAGACATATATACAACCAGATTTAACCAAAAACACCTCACCAATGCTACTATGAAATGGCTAAATGAGTTATCAGATAAAACAGATTTTCTAGAGGGGCGCCTGGGTGGCTCAGATGGTTAAGCCTCTGCCTTCGGCTCAGTCATGATCCCGGGGTCCTGGGATCGAGCCCCGCATCGGGCTCCCTGCTCCGCGGGAAGCCTGCTTCTCCCCCTCCTTCCTGCTCGAGCTCTCTCTCACTATCTCTGTCTCTCTCAAATAAATAAATAAAATATTAAAAAAAAAAAAACAAACAGATTTTCTAGAAGTACTGGGAATGAAAGCCTTTTCCAAATATCCTTTGGTCAGAATGATTATGGGTATGTTCCAGAAAAATTGGGCAATGTCACTACAGACATTCAGTTGGTACTAACAGAAAAAGCCACATTCAAGTATCATGTCTACAGTCTTCTATCTACTCACCATGCTCTAGACAAGAACAAAGAGGTAGGGAAAACAATGAACACTAGGATTACAATGCAGAATACCTAAAACTTTAAGGGCTCTGCTTTAAATCATAGTAACTTCCTGAATGCCAAAACCGGAGGGGAGTGCATCCCAAAAGCAAAGGAAACTACAGATTTAGTGGAGAATGGAAAAATTAAAAGTAAAGCAGAAGAGTATAGAGCTCACTCTCCTAACCACCCTCTTTATTATTCTTCAATAAATAACTGGCCCAGGGCCCCTGGGTGGCTCAGTCATTAAGTGTCTGCCTTCAGCTCAGGTCATCCCAGGGTCCTGGGATTGAGCCCCACATGGGGCTCCCTGCTCAGCAGGAAGCCTGCTTCTCCTCTCCCACTCCCCCTGCTTATGTTCCCTCTCTCGCTGTTTCTCTCTCTGTCAAATAAACAAAATCTTTAAAAACAAATAAGTAAATAAATAAATGGCCCAAATCAAAGAATCAGCATGAGAATTATGCCTCCATACTACAGAGGAGAATAAATGTCCTCCTTGGGAATTTCCCAAGAATATGTGAAGAGTTCAGAAAAATAGTTCTTTTTTTTATAAAACATTTTATTTACTTATTTGAGAGAGAGAGCACAAGCAGGGGGAGCAGGAGAGGGAGAAGCAGGCTCCCTGCTGAGCAGGGAGCCCAATACTGGGCTCAACCCAGGACCCCAAGATCATGACCTGAGCCAAAGGCAGACGCTTAACAGACTGAGCCACCCAGGCGCCCCAGAAAAATAGTTTTCAATAGACTTACAGAAAATAAAAAACACACTTTTTCTCACATGAAAAAAAAAGCATAAAAAAGTGACACAACAGAGAGTATTATACAGTAGAAGGAGCTTTTCGTCACAGAACTCAGGAAAGAACTGGAAGAGAAACAAATGAGAAATGAATACCATTCCAGAAACAGTAAAAAAACAAAATAAAACATGACCTTAAATGCAGGGACAAGAAAAGCAGGCTACCGGAAATAATATAAAACAAACTGAAAAAGAACAAAAGAACAAAGGAAAAATGACAGAAAAGATACAAAAGGGGAACCACTATCTGTTAGGTTTTTTTTGTTGTTGTTAGGAGTTCTTTTTGTTTTTTTAAAAAGATTTTATTTATTTATTTGTCAGAGAGAGAGAGCACAAGTGTGGGGAGCAGTGAGCCCGATGCAGGGCTCAATCCTAAGACTCTAGGATCATGACCTGAGCCAAAGGCACTTAACTGACGGGCCACCTAGGTGCCCCTTGTTAGGAGTTCTTAATGAAGGGAACACCACTAACAGAAAATATATTTAAATCTAGTATAGAAAAAAACTTCTGAAAAACACTGATCATTTTCTGGGGCATGGAGATAGGAATTAGAAAGGAGGAATACTTTTCAATATGTATTTCTTTTGCATTTTTGATCACTGCAATCATGATAATGTTTTTCCTATTCAAAACAAAGGAATTGCGCTTAGCCGCTCTGTACCACTTGATTACACCTAAGGCTACACCATCTTGGAACCATGAGAAGAAGTTCACTCAAACACACATGAATAAGCAAAGGCACTGAGGTAGTAAAGCAGGAAGGAATGTCCTTCCTTGATGACATCCTTGGACATCTGTCCAACTGCCTACCCTCCAGAACTGTTATGTGAAAACAGAAATCTCTTACATTTTTTAATAATCAGCATTCCACCACACATGCACAAATACTAAAATAAAAAGAGCCTTGAATTTTCACAATGAAAGGTGCTCCATGTCCCATAAAAAAGTGAAGAGAACCACCACTGTTAATTCTGAAGTTATTAAATTTCAAAGATAAAGAACCCACTATAAAGGTTCAAAAAAAGTATCTAGACAGTAAAAAAAAAAAAAAATTAGGACAGGGTTGGGAGGAAATATGACTGACATCAGGCTTCTCCATAGTAACAAAAGGCAGTGTCTGTATAAAGTTCAGAGAGGAAAAAAGTGTGATCCTAGAACTTTGTATTCTGCCAAGGCTCTCTTCAGTAATAAAACAGACATTCGCAAGCAAGCAAGAACCCAACGAATAGGGTACTTATGAGCCCCTCTTGGAAAAGTAAGTAAAAACCTATTAATACCAGAAAGCAATGAAATGAATGTAAAGTACTCAGTAATGAAAAAGTCATTAAAAGGACTCATGAAATTTAAGAATAACTCTTGCAGTAAAGAAAGATTTCCCTTAACTTCAGTTTAATTGCTTCAGTTGCACTTCAACTTGGAGAGGCTTGAACTCATGAACCTGAAATCATGACCTGAGCTGAGATCAAGAGTCAGACACTTAACGGATTAAGCCACCCAGGCACCCCTTACATCAATTTCTTTTCTGATAATTTCAAGTAAAATTAAGCTCTGGTATATAACACATATAATATAAGCTCATTTTTGTCTGCTTATCTGTTCATTCATCTTGCTCTATATATGAATAGAGAAATGATTATGTTTCATCAATATTTGTTTGGGGGTGCCTGGGTGGCTCAGTTGGTTAATCGTCTGCCTTTGGCTCAGGTCATGATCCCAGGGTCCTAGGATCCAGCCCTGCATCGAGCTCCGTGCTCTGCAGGGAGCCTGCTTCTCCCTCTCTCTGCTGGCCACTCCCCCTGCTTGTGTGCACACTCTCTCTCTGTCAAATAAATAAATAAAATCTTTAAAAAAATAAAAAATTCTTGTTTGGGTTGGTGGAACCTGGGGTAATGTTTTATTTTTTCCATTTTTCTTTTCTATATTGCTATAATTTTTAATAGTAAACACGTATCATTATGACAAAAATAATAACTCTTAAAAATAATAATACTTAAAAATCAACAAAAGTAGATATGTATAACTTGAGAGCACCTGGCTGAATGGATGGCTACCGAAAGCAATGTCTTGAAGAATTTTGGGAGAATCTCCCAGATGGTCATATCTATAAGTGAGATCCACTGGGCTGCCAATAAGGGCCACTTTTAAGTCATTGTGAAGCCAGCTGAAATAAAAACGACAAAGTTTTTAGAGCTAAATTACTAAATTAGCACAGTCACCAGTCTCATCAATGCTAGGGGCTACATCTACTTATGTTACAAATGTTAAAAACACAAAGCAGTCACAGAACATGTGGCCTTAACAGATATAATTTATTGTGTACCTTTCAAAATAACAGTGTTGTAAAAATGCACACCAAGGTAAGTCAGTGAATTAATTTCCTGTGAAGAATGCAAACCCTAAGCAAGCTATAAAAACTTTAATTTTAGAATAAATGATGTATAATTTTTATTTCACCATATTTACACAGCAGAGTCAATTATCTCCTAATTATCCATTAAGGTGATTTAAATATAGTTAATGAAAATAAACTACATCACTTTATTCTCTTTGACAGGGAAGTATGGATCCAGCTCTTCTAAAACTAGTTATAAACGTGGTGACCATATATTCTGTTTGTCTGAGACAGTGGTTTTCATCTGTATCCTGCAGCATTAACAATTCCCCCTTTCACTCTCAACAATGTCACAGTATAGACAATAAATTATACCAACCTATTCATAAGTCTCGAAGATATGAAAAGATGGAGGTATTCTACAAAGTAACTGCCTGTGCTCTTCAAAAAAACGTCAAAAAAGAAAACTGAAGAGTCATGACACTAACTGCAATGTGTGACTTGAGACTGAATCCTGAGCAGGAAAAAAAATCATTATAAAAAAATCATTATAAAAGAAATCATGGAAAAATTGGTGCATCGTGAATTATGTTAAAATAAGAGGACAAAGTATAAAGACCAGCAGGGGGAGAGGGAGGGAATGGACCTTTTAGAAGCTGCACTCCAATTACCTTTTGAGTCTCATTCCCGCTAACACTATTAGGAATTAACTAAAACAGTCATTTTTCAGATGTAAAATAAATTATTATATAAACATTTTTAAAACCCTCAATATTACTACTAACCTCTTTCGAATTCTAGCATTAAATAGTGGTGCCTCAAAACGTGGATTTGTACCAACCAGAAGGACAACATCTGCCTCTTCCACACCAGCAATTGTAGTATTAAGAAGATAACTGGAACGCAAATCTGTGCTAGAAATACAAAATAAAAAATGCAGGTTTACTTCAAAACTAATACACAATGATAATCCATGCAATATTCTCTTGTCAACAAGCCCATGGTTATTTCCAAAAAATTCTTATGAAGTATTTCTAAATTACATCAAAGTTTCAGATTTTTTTTAAGATTTATTTATGTGAGAGAGACACAGTGCGCATGCAAGCAGGGAGAGGGGCAGAGAGAGAGAGGGAGACAAGCAGATCCCCCGCTGGGTGGGGAGCCTACTCGGGGCTTGATCCCAGGACCCTGAGATCATGACCTCAGCCGAAATCAAGAGTTGGATGCTTAACAAACTGAGCCACCCAGGCGCCATTCAGATACTTTTTAATAACTGGGATTCTCCAACAGTTCCTGGCTTGACTTTGGTCTCTAAGTGAAAAGAAACTGGTGGGTATGATGGAGAATCCAAGCTGTCACGTATCACTTATTGATGCCACAGATGTACTTATTTATTTATTTAAGTAAACTCTACCACCAATGTGGGATTGAACTTAGGACCCCGAGATTAAGTTACCCACTCTACCAATACCAAAGTTACCTGGAGCCAGCCAGGTGCACCAGATGTATTGATTTATACACAACTTGTACAAAAACAACAACAAAGCAGGCCTAGATGCTAGCTTCGTAGTTCTCACCCAGCTCCTGTAGTGGGGAAGACCTCTTCCGTGCACAAGGTGTCAGAGTCCACTCTATTAAGCAAATCTTTGAGAGCTATTAGGGCTTCGGCATCCACCAAGCCACCTGCAATTGCTGCCACATCATTGCCTTGAAAACTCTGCAACTAGAAATGGATAAAAAGGGCATCACCAAAAAACCTCCATTCAGCAAAGACCACTGCTCAGGAAACAAAATAACAGTCATTTTTTTTTTTTTAAAGATATTATTTATTTGACAGAGAGAGCACAAGCAGAAGGAGAGAGAGAGGGAAGCAGGCTCCCTGCTGAGCAAGGAGCCCGATGTGGGACTCGATCCCAGGACCCTGGGATCATGACCCTGGCCGAAGGCAGCTGCTTAACCGACTGAGCCACCCAGGTGTCCCAACAATAGTCATTTTAAAGTATAAAAAAAGCAACGAACTTTTGACTAAAAAGGCTTACACTAATTATTAATCTAAAAGTGAGAAGCAAGGTGTATGTGAGGCCAAGGTTAGTAATACCACCAGCTTGGAGGGAAGGTATTTGTTTTAAATTAGAAACAAAGGGGCCTCATGATGAGGTTTGGAGGATGAAGACTTCTCAGAAGTATCTACCATTCCCTCAAGCCCTTTATGTACATTGCCTTTCTCTGACTAGAAAGCCACTCCCTCCATTTTTGCTCTGGCAAGTTTGCATTCATTCTTAGACTTTGCCTAATTCACCTTATGTAGGAAGGCATCCTTGATATGCTAGCCTGGTTAGGCACTCCTCCCAGGTGCTCTTTCATACATCATTTCTTGCACAACTACCCAAGCACATGATACCTGACTCACTATAGGTCTTACCATAACTACTACAAGATTGTGGGAAGTAGGTACCCTGTGTTAGTGGTCTCTACATCGCTACTTCATGCATGATATCTGGCATATGGTTCTTAATAAATGTTAAATGGAAGGCAATCCTGATAAGAGGAAAGAAGAGAAGAGACACACATCCCACACTCTGCTACAAAGATGTTCCTTGAAAATCACAAATACTATTTATTCTATATTTCAATTTTTTACCATTCCAGCTACACAAGAGAGTGCATCCTCCCAGGAGGTATAGGTTAAAAGCCCCTTTTCGTTTCTGACCATCGGCTCGGTAAGTCTTTGACGTTTTAGCCCATCATAGGCAAATCTAGATAAAAGAAATTATACCATTTGTGGAATCCTGCTTAAGAGGCAACTATAGTTTTCAAGTTTAACATCTAAAAAAAATGTTATTTAAATATAGTACGAGTTAAAGTGTCAAATAGACTGATAAATTCTTGGATACAAATAATTATTCCAGGTTTTTTGAAAGATGAATAAATATTTTATGCACATCATCCAAAACTAAAACATTATCTAAAAAGTTTGAGTTTTTATAATTTGTTTTCAGCTACCTGAATAATCTTAAAATTACAACACAAAAATATCTGATAGCTGAAGAAGGAAAATCATTTTTATTTATAAAACTTGAATACTTTTAGATATTTTATCAAAATTATGATGTACAAGCTCTAAGTTACATTTAGCTTTTCTCTAATGAACAAACTGAAATAGATTAAATATCTTAATCCACTTCAAAATTGTAGGATGGATATTTGTCAAAGTTTATATGAAAGCCAATGATATGCCTAGACTATTGTTAATTTTGTCCAATTCTCCATATAAAGTCTAGATTTTCAATAGTCTCTATTTATTAACTAATTTGCAAGTATAAAAAGTGTTTTAAAATTAAAATTACCATAAAATGTACTTCAAATCAATTGCAAAAATTAAGGAAAACGATGCAGCATATACCTGGTTTTATCAGAGATCCACTCTTCATTGATGTCCTCATGCATCCTTGGTAAAATCCTCATCACCTCTCCTGTTCTTGTGCTTACCACAATATTACTTCCAACCGCATCCATGACATCAATGGATTCTGTCTTTCTAAGAAAATAAACACATATATTTACTATGCTGAGTTTGGCAATAAGGACAAAGTTTCTGTTACCTGATTTATCCAAAACAAAAAAATTTTACAATGATTTGCCTTTCTGAATTTCTAAAAATAATGGGAACCAGACAAATTGCAATAAAAAAAAATTACCCTCATATTTGACTACTTCACACAAATTTCTACTGTAAAAATAAAGATTTAGGGGCGCCTGGGTGGCTCAGTCGGTTGGTTGGGTGTCTGCTGATTTCGGCTCAGGTCATGATCTCAAGGTAGTGAGATTGAGCCCTGTGTAGTGTGCAGAGTCTGCTCTCCCTCTGCTCCTCCCCGCAATCACACATACATGGGCTCACATGCTCTCTCAAGTAAATAAATAAAATCTTAAAAAAAAAAAAAAAAGCTTTAGAGATTGTTACCTAATACAAAAGCTAATGGTAAGGGTTCCAAATGGCCAAATCTGGGAAATATGATTATCAAAATAAATAGCAAGAGGGTAAGATTTCTGGGTATGGGTGATTATAAAAGCCTGACAAATCCTCCCCACAAAAAGCAAAAATAAAGCTAGACAAAATTAACAAAAACAACCACTTTGGAAATCTACCAAAGGCATACACTATCATGAGAAGCTTTTATGCAGGGAAAAACTACTGAAGTTCAAGTAAGAAGGCTGGAAATCAGTGGTGGTGTGGCTTGGGGCCTGTTCTCATCTCCTTCCCTACCACCTTGAACAGATTCTGCCAGGCTGAGGTAGGCTGTGGAGATGGAAGCTTCTTTTCTGCTCGCATTATGGGAGTCTCAGAAGAAAAAGAGAAAAATCTCTACTTACATCTCAGCTATGTACTGTGCCCTATCCCCCTAATCCTTTTATATACATAAATATGTGGTTTAAAGCCTAGAATTGTAAGATACTCCCATATACTCTAGTGGAAGTTTAAAAATGGAGGGCAATTTAATGATATGTTTCTAGACCCTTAAAAATATTCAGGGGCGCCTGGGTGGCTCAGTCATTAAGTGTCTGCCTTCGGCTCAGGTCATAATCCCAGGGTCCTGGGATAGAGTCCCGCATTGGGCTCCCTGCTCGGCGGGAGGCCTGCTTCTCCCTCTCCCACTCCCCCTGCTTGTGTTCCCTCTCTCGCATAATCTCTCTCTGTCAAATAAATAAAATAAAATCTTTAAAAAAAAAAAATTCAAACTTACTGCAACTACCTACTCCATTTCCTGGTTTAGTAAAAAGAATCAGAGATATACAAGAAAATCTATGAATAACAATTTTTAAAAGAAGATTTTATTATTCATTCACTTGAGAGATGGGGAGAGAGAGAGAGAGAAAGCATAAGCTGGGGGGGGGGGGTTGGAGAATCTGAAGCAGACTCTGCCCTGAGCACAGAGCTGTAGGTGGGGCTTGATCTCACGACTCTGAGATCATGATCTAAGCCAAAACCAAGAGATGGACACTTAAGTGACTGAGCCACCCAGGCACCCCAATAACAATTTTTATCATAGATTTACCACTACAGAGAAACAAACTAAATGTCTAATAATAGGAACTGACTAAATAAAATACGATCTAGCCACATGGTTGAAAACTTAATGTACAATGAAAGGAGACTATAAATCTTAAAAAATCAAGACAATTTTACTCTTTGGAAGAACGAGTGAATAAAATAATTATGTGGTTAAGTACTTTGGAATTAATTTCCAAGAAAACTGTACTTAATTTCCACAGGTTCATCCTATCCTTTAATCTATCTTCTTACCTTCCAGTAAGAGGGTTTTACTTAAAGCAAATACATAAAAATTTAGCAGACCAAAACAATTAGAATACAGGAAGAACATGAATCTTAAATTTTTTTAAACAGTAGCCAACTAAAGGACAAAAAACAAATTGTCAAAAAATACAACAATGAATACCTTGTTTCCCAAGGGCGGGCAGTAAAAGCATAGGGCTTAGAGGTCAGGGCACCTACAGGGCAGATATCAATGATATTTCCAGACAGTTCAGACATGAACATCTTTTCAATGTACGTGCCAACTTGCATATCATTTCCTCTGCCTGTTGTTCCCAAATCATCTACTCCTGCAATCTCACTTGCAAACCTGCAAGATAAAAATGTACTGTCAAATGGTCAAATCCAGCAAAATTATCTCCTTTTCTAACTACGATCACAAAGAGATAATGATTTTCAAAACACTAAAAAGATGAGTATATTTTCAATGGTGAGCATAGTTCTTGAACAAAAAAGAGTTCAATAAACGTTTGCTTATAAGTTAATTGCAGTATAACACACATATAGAAAATTGCACAAATCATGTATAGCTCAACAAGTTATCACAGAGTTAATGCTTGTAGATTTTGATTTGTAAATTCAACAGAAGTTGATATTCACTGAAAGTGAACAATTCATTTCATTGGCTTATGCAGAAAACATTAAAAACATCCCTCTTCTACAACCAAAAAAAAGTTGCCATTTTTTCTAGTGTTGTTATTTCACCAAATTTGTGAGTATTAACTAGGTATGTGAATGATATTCCAGAAGACAGAAGAAAAAACATTACCTGATGCAGCGAGTACATTGTATACATCTAGTCATGATGGTCTTTACCAATGGCCCAATATTCTTGTCCTCCACAGCACGTTTCCCCTCTAAAAATCGGCTCCTATCACTTCCGAACATCATGGACTGGTCCTTAAGTAGATTAGGAGAGTTAATCTAATGATGCTAGTGAAATTAAAACTTAAGACAACCAAAAAAGATTTATGAAGTTAGATGACATACCTGCAGATCACATTCACCTCCCTGGTCACAAATAGGACAGTCCAGTGGGTGATTTGCTAACAAGAACTCCATCACACCTTCTCTGTATGGAAAATTTTAATATATCAAATGATATAAATTTTTGGCACTCAAAATGGTTGGATATAGGCTATCTAAATAACCTCCAGAGATGTATCCTTTCTTAGAGTATTAATTTTACATTTATTATCAGAAATGCCAATGCAACCATTATTCTAGTATTAGACACACTATCTAAAAAAATGTTTATATAAGTCTAGGAATAAAATATCAGTATAGAACCTAGAAAATTATGACTTTTAACAATATAAAATTACTGAAAATTGCTAAATGGTCTTCAGAAAACATTCACATTAACTCAAAACAAAAACAAACATATAAATGCATAGCAAAAACAAGTAACAGTGTAATATGCTACTGAAATAATCTCAGTTCAATAAGCCCCAGATTCACTATTCATCACAAGTTTAACAAGTTGTTAAAGAAGAGCTTTTAGTGCTAATTCCATTCTAGGCTCAAAACCATAAACACCTGACTTCACCTCCTCAATGTGTACTTATTTCCACTGCTCCTATGAGCTGAACATGTCAACTTTTTCAGAGTTTGCTATTGAATTTCTCATCTATTTCAGTCTAAATACTGAAATAAGCAATTTTCTCCTCTAAGAAAAGTTACTATGTTAAGTAGCATTAAAGTACCTGGCTTTCTTAGATTTCTCTGAGTTTGTCAGGATATTCCAACCTTTCATTACTGGCATGGCACAAGCAGCTACAACCTGGAATTTCAATGGAAAAATCTTTTAAGTACTTATATTTGCTTGTAATTATAAGCAACCCAACATATAAAAACATTAAGTCATACATCTACAAAGAAACAAAACAGTATTTTTGAAGGCTCAATTTTTCAGTTTTCATATTCACAATATGATAACCTGACACTTTATATTTCTCTTAGAAAAAAATAAGACATCATGCTTTTAAATTCTATTCTCATAGTTAAAGCTACTTTATAAAGAGACTCTGAAACAGAACATCAAATAACTATGTTTTGATTAGCAGGTGCTACTGAATTAAAACTGTATGAGACAAAATGAAATTAAACTGAAAGTGAACCTCTTCATTGCAATCCCTTTCTCTACTGAAAATGGAACAGCAGAAGTGCTTTCAACGTGCTGCTTCGCAATTCCACATCCTAGCTGTGTCATATAGCCATGTGGAAATACTGGCAGGTATTTTACTTTCTTTTTTTTTTTTTTTTAAAGATTTTATTTATTTATTTGAGAGAGAGAGAGCACATGAGACGGGGGGAGGGTCAGAGAGAGAAGCAGACTCCCCGCCGAGCAGAGAGCCCGATGCGGGACTCGATCCCGGGACTCCAGGATCATGACCTGAGCCGAAGGCAGTCGCTTAACCAACTGAGCCACCCAGGCACCCAGGTATTTTACTTTCTAAATCTGTTACAGTGCTTGCATTTATAAAGCATTCATCACTGCATTTCCAGTTTTGAAATGAACAGATTTAACTGCACACAAAAGAATAAATTTCCAGATACAATTAAACAGGGCTAGGTTTCTCCACTACAACAATGATTCTAAATAAAGTTTGCTGCAAGATTTAAAGTTTTCTACCTTCTACAGCATGGTGTGGAATTTTAGGTATCAAGTACCTTAGGAGCTTTCTCAATTTCAACCAGGCACATCCTGCAGTTTCCAGCAACAGACAATCTTTCATGGTAACAGAATCGAGGGATCTGCATGCCAACCTTCTCACAAGCCTAGAAGACAAAGTAAACATTTTTTTGCATTAGAATAACCTAACCTCATCCTTGTCTTGCCTAAAACACAGAAGGAAAGTCATCCCCACCTACTTTATTACTCCTATCTGTAAATATCTATACCTTCATTCATTCTTACTTCATTCCTGAAGAGACTTCCCTCCTTCTTTGCTCTTGATTCCTACCTCTGTTTGCTCCAAAGCTGCCTCTTTAAGAATCCTCAGCATACCTACACCTTATGTGGAAGAAACTGAATTAACCAACCTCTCAGATTGTGCTGAAGGTTTGACTCCCCATTTCCACTCTGAACCACTGTCCACAAAGACACCCCTTCAAACTCTGTCCCAGTGGTTTCATACTGGCATTTCCTCTTTGCTTAGCTCTCCTCCTTTGGATTAGACTCCATCTCACACTGTCTAGTTGGCTATGATCTGCTTCTATATTTGGCTCCATATACCCTACCTAGGACTCATACTCCCACTGTGGTTGAAGCTCTCCTCAGTTACCATTTGCCTACTAAGGGGGATTAGCCCAGCTCTCCTAATTATCACTCCTCCTCCTCGAGGCCTACAAACCTATTCAAATTTCCACTGGGGTTAGTTCTTCCATCTTCAGCCCTTACTTTAAAGCAATTTCCTCAAATTCCAATGTTTTAATTACTTAGCAAAAATGTACTGAGTCTTCCTATGTGCTAGATGCAGAAGGTATAGTAAGTAACAAGCAAGATCTGGTCCCAACCTTCATACTAGCTCACATTCCAGATGATGATTATATCTAAACCCTCATCTGTGGCCCTGACAGTCCATACCAAGTTTTAAGTCTAAAACATACCAAGTTTTAGACTTAAATAGGCATGCACATGTGTATGCTCAATAGAGAGTTAAAATTCAACCTATTTCTGTCTCCTATGATACATCCCCAAATAAACTAACAAAGCCAGAAACCACAAAAATTCCCCTGCTCTTCACTGTTCCTAAAGGCCTGTCTGTCTACATTTCACTCTCCCTGAATCTGTCCTCTTACTTTCCTTCCCATTGCCACTATCTGTTTTAGGCCTTTCATTTTCTGCTCTACTAATGCAAGATACTTCTCCTTTGTCTCTCACACCAGTCTTGTTATTCTCCAAACCAACATCCTCTATATTCACTGTCATATTGCTTAATTGCCATGAAAACTGTTGATGGGTCAAACTCTAAGCTCTTTAGCATGACATATATCTTCTTTCATCATGGACCTATCAGAGTAATTTGATTTCCTGCTATCTCATCTTCTACATACACCTTATGTCCAAATGATACCAAACTATTTGAAGCTTCTTTGTCCAAATACAAACACTTATTTATCCTTTAAAATCTCCCCAGGGATCCCTTGAGATACCCCAAAATCTCTTTCTATCACCTCCTGTACCTGGCAAAAATACTCTCTACTGTACCTTGAACATATACCTCTGTTATATACTTACTGTTTACCTGTCTGTGCCTGGCAGATAGTCTAGAAATGACTGCGAACATGAATAAAGAGCATTTTAGCTTTTGATAACTCGCAGATAGAATGAAGCATCACTTGTCCATGACCGACTCTGTTAGGTCTGAAGGAATCTGGAGTAATTACGTATTCAGGGCATGAATTCAAGAACGGACTACCCTCCATTTACCTGCTTTGTAGGACACATTCTTAGAAATGTTATAAAAATTGAGAAGTTATATGAAGTGAAAAGCATCAAGCAGGTTCACAACAAAGACTGCCTTTTCTCCAAACTTACCTATATTAACTTATAATTTATTTTTGATAACTTCAAATTTCTAGTAGGCATTTACTTGGAAAGCAGAAGTGAAACAAAATAACTACCATAATTCACTAAGAAAGTCAGAAACAGATAAATGATAGCTCACTTTGAAATGCCAAGATTTTAAATCCAACTTATTTTCATATAATTTTACTATCTATAGTTCTTTTATGAGCATTTATCAAGGAATCTTAAAATTTTTAGAAGTAAATAAACAGTATTAAGGAAATAAGTTGATATTCCTTAAAAAACCAGAACATACGCAAAAATAAAGAATTAGAACATATGCCTACTTGAAGGACGGTAGTTCCTGGTTCCACCATGACAGACTGACCATCAACAAATACTTCAATTAAGTTGCTTGCTGCTGTGGCAGTTGTTCGAACTGACCATCAAAATATTGAGATGAGAAATAAATTAAAAGAGTTAAATTTATTATAGCAGAGGATAGTGGATTAACTCTAACCTACAAGCCTAAGATTTTTCCTAATTTTATACCCTTTCCCTCTATTTCTCTAGATGCAAACCTATAAAATATAGAATTAGATAAAAGTTTTTCCAATCCTGAATACCAGATAGAATATGGCTATCCACTCTTAAGGGTAGTTTAAGCTGAAACTTTTAATACCACTGAAAATATGTTCATGGGAATACTACTTTTCAAAAGCAGCATGACTGCTTTTCCATTCTGGCAATGATAGGCAGTTCCTACTACTTTCTATTTCATGACACCTCCTATAAATTGTTTAGTTATATTTTAAAAATTACTCTAGGTCGCCTGGGTGGCTCAGTCAGTTAAGTGGCCTACTCTTGATTTTGGCTCAGGTCATGATCTCCGGGTTGTGAGATCAAGCCCTGGGTCAGGCTTCCAGCTCAGTGGGGAGTCTGCTTGAGATTCTCTCCCTCTGCCCCTCCCCCTGCCAGTGTGCTCTTTCTCTCTAAAATATATAAATAAATCTTTTAAAAAATTATTCTATTCGACTACGGTCACTTGTTTCTATTTTATTTAAAACAAATTACAGTTTAGGGTCCTTTAAGAAACATTCCATAAACCAATAAATTTACAAAGATAGAAAATCTAGTATCCACAAGTGCAAAATAAAAATAAAATACTTACCACATCCTTTAGAAGACTTAGAAAGGCCTACTAAGGCCCTTTTTAGAGGTATCCTTAACATATTGCTAAGAATAAAACAAAGAAGAGTTATATTATCATAGGGGGAAAAAAACCCTAATTACAAACTTTTTGGTAATAGTTCATAAGTTTTAAACACTTCACAAACATTATTACATTGAACATTCATGAGTCCTGATGTTTTCCCTCAAATTCTAGAGATGAGAATACTCAGTCTCAGGAGATTAACTGACTTGTACAATGTCAAGGAGCTAAGAAGGAGCAGCTAGTATATAAATCTATATAAAGGGCAGTTTTGTGTTGTTTTTAACTATCAAAAATGATCAAATGTAAAACATTATGTAGTAAAATAAACTCGAAGAACAACAGTGAGCTTACCATTAATACTATGGAAATAACGTCTACCTTTCTGCCTTCATTTCCTACCAATACTCATTCTAACATCCTATGTTCTAAGCAGTTATCTACTAAATGTTCCTGAGATTCTGAGCTGGCTCACAAGTCCAAGCCTTTTAAGTGTCTGGGGTGCCATCTTCTGTGCTTAGTACATTTATCTTACAGATTTGCAATTATAAGTCTGTTCTACCCTCACTGTATTATGAACTTCTTCAATTTTTCCATCTTCAGTACCTATTTCCAAGGCTGGTACACAGTAAGCTCTAAAATAGTGGTTCTCAACCAGGGACAGTTTTGCTTCCCAGGGAACATTTATCACTATTTGGACACATTGTTGTCACAACTGGGGGAAAGCTACTGGCATTTAGTGGGTAGAGGCCAGGGTGCTGTTAAACATCCTGTAATGCACAAGGACAGTTTCCCATAATAAACGTTTGTTGTAGTACTAAAAGAAATGGGAATTATATAAATAATACTAATTAAAGATAAACACAAGCAAACAGAAAAGTTATCTGAACTTTTAGTTTTTATCCATTCACTTGATCATAAGGGCTAAGCACTGAACTTTCTGTCCACTCACTTGATCAAATGGGCTAAGCATCTGAATTGTAATTTTTCACTTAGAACTTCTAAAAATGGAAATTATGTGATCAGAATGTATCAACATAATGACTTTCAAAGTTAGAGAGTGGAAGACAGTCTTACACCTTTTAAGCATGAAGTTTCACATACCTACTACAGAAGAGGTATAACAGAAAATTTCATTAATTCAGACTTTAGTTAATTCATAACATTCATTAATTCAGAACTTTTGATATTAAATTTGCAGACATGAAGTCTATCACCTACAAGTGAGTGATTTTTGGTAAATCGAGTTTCTGCTTCTTTATCTATTGGTAAGGAAGAAAACAATACTTCCTAGGCTATGCGTTATTGGTAAGAGTTCAATAAATGTCAATTAAATCTAAATTCAGTTCAGACAGTACTAGCCACTGAAGATCAGTTTCAAAGTCCTCTTCCTTGGTACTCCCTCTGTACCATCAGCACACACTGTGTATATAGCTTTATTATTCCACCTACTAAATTATAGGTTAGTAATCAATTTTAGTACCTACTAAAGTGTAAGTTCCTTGAAGAGAAATGGTGCAATTTGGTCATTTCCCTTTTCTGAAGACTTAGCCCTTGAAAAAATAACCACCACATAATCTTACCACCAAGTTCCAAAGTGAGTAGCATCTGTCTTACTAAATTCTTCTGATGATATAAAGGTAAATCTGAATTTGCTGAATTAGAGTAATGACAGATTGAAAATCAACAATCAATATTTCATACAACAATGTAAACACTTTCTTACTATTATTTTGTCTCCAATACAATCTAAAAGTATTGTCCACTTTAGTTAGGAAATCAACGAGAACTAGGATGTCTCTTGAAAATCCAGCATCAAATGGAAGAGTGCGTAGCCCCAACAGAAGACAGTTTTACAAAACTTTGAAATGTACTTTACACATATTTATCTCCCACGTAGGAATGGAAATAGTCATCTCTAAATGGGAAAATGTTAATGACCAATCATTTCTAAAACTGGAGTGGACACTTTTTAGTATAAGAACAGTACTATTCCACATTCCCCACCGTATATCCTGCATCCATGCACTTCTCTCCTTCCAAGGTACCACTCTACTGTATGCCACCATCACCTTGTCTGGACTATTACAATAGCCCCCCAGCAGGTCTCCTAGCTTCCACACTGTCCCTACAGCCTCTCCCCTCTCCCCACAGGCTGTGGCCTCAAACTGAAATGCTCTTTCTTCAGATCTTTCTGGCTTCTTGTCCTTCAGATTCGGGCTTAACAGACATTCCTCAGGGAGGCTTTCCTTGATCAGCCTATCTTAAATTCCCTAACTACTCCCCAGTCAAATCACCCATTTTATTCTTCCTCATGGACTGATTTCTAGTTTATAACAGACATTCAACACTATTTGCGAAATGAATTCTATCTCAAATTTCTGGCCAAAACTTCCACTTCCCTGGAATTAAAAAGTGCAGGTGCTCTGACAGCTTTGTAACACCCTGCTCAACGATGCATATGCAATTCGGTTTAAAAAAAAACATTCCCTATGGAAACAACCTGGATGTTCATTCATCAGAAACAGTTCACGATACATTTTCAATGCCCTCAAATCGTTCTGGAGCAGAGTTGTGTCTGATCCACGGTCTTAAACGGTACATGCATTAGATCCCTACATAGCTAAACGTAGCCATGTCATTCGCAGTGCGACCTTGGGCAAACTTTTTAAGTATCATTTTCTTCAGTTTCCCCACCAGGGAAAGGAATAAAAAATATTGCCCAATGCACTCAACGTACAAAAACAAAACAAAACAACAACAACAAAAAAACCCCAGAGGTGTGGATGGTTGCTAAGGCAACAGCGGCCAAACTGTGTACTATACCAAGTATATGTTAATTTGGGGGGGTGTGAAACGCTCAGTCTTTAGGCCTAAGTCACTTGACATACGTCCTCTCCCAGGGAACAAAACGGCCTCCTCTCCACAAAGGGGAATGTCCTGCATTTCCCTTGCAGAATGAAGGTCACCCACAAGCCTGCCTCCGGGCCAGCGCTCCCAGAGCCTCCAGGTTCTCCACCTGCTTTCCGCTCCAAGAGACCGGAGACCACGCCAACAGCCCTCACCTGCCGGCTCTAGGGGCTTCCGGAGGAAGGGGGGGTGGGACGTGGCGCTCAGTCAAGGACAAGAGTAGAATGAGTCACCTGGGCCAAAAGAAACAGTGTCGTCAAGAAATCAACTGCTATGGCAAGGGGAACCTCAGCCTTCTCACGCTATCACGGCCTCACCTTCTCCCTGGAAACGCCGAAGCTGCTCTGCAGAACTGCCTGTACCGCACCAACCCCCTCAGAGGCCGGGTTGCTTATTCAATATGGCGGCCTCGGCTAACCTCGCCCGCCGGGCCTGGAGAACGGGAAGCCAGGAGGGACTAGAAACTCCAGATTCGACAATTTCCGCTCAGTTTGAGTTCGGCAATTTCCGTCCCCTGACAGGGGGCGGGGCGGAGGGCCGGCAGCCTGGAGGGGACGGGGGCGGGGGCGGGGACGGGGAGACAGTTTGGAACCGCAGTTCCGCCGGAAGTGGTCAGGCGCCTGAAGCTGAGCGTCTTCGGTCATCTCCGGCGCTTCGAGGGGCGGTTCCTGTAGTGTTCCGGAGCCGTGGAGGTACTAATTTAAGAAATACCCCTTTTATTAATTTATTCCTAAACACATAGAGGCCCGCAGATAATTTGTGGGGCGTTCAATTCAGAGCCCTCGAGTTTTTCGTGGAGTAATGAGGATATTAACGTACTTTGACCTTTAACCTTCGACCCTGTGCGGCAGAGGGAAACGCCTCCGTCTCTGTATAAGGCATTTTCCGGCCTTTTGCGGCCCTTTTTTTTTTTCTTCTTAGCGCTAGGCGCCGACTACCTCCGCTCATCTTTTCCTTCGCTGCCACCCGGTTCCTGGGATCAGCCGACGGCATGGGTTTTGGAGACCTGAAAAGCCCCGCCGGTCTCCAGGTGCTCAACGACTACCTAGCGGACAAGAGCTACATCGAGGGGTGAGGACGGGCCCGGGCTTGGGGCCGGGCCACGTGGCGCGGCCTCTGCCGCCGCGGCTGGGGGAAAGGTAGCGGGGCTGCGAGGGGCGAAGGGTTAAACATATGCTTTCTTTCCACTGACTTGATTCAGCCATGGTTTTCCCCTTGTTCACTCAGTTTGTGGAAGTAAGCTTGTAGGTCTCCCGTTAGAGATTACAAACTTTGAGGTCCACGAAGTGGCAGGGATTCTCAGGGTAGGGCGGAAAACCAAACACATGGACCCCGATCTTGAGTTTATTTTACAAAATAAATACAGCAGCTTAGGTTGCCCAGTAGCAAATGGGCCAGTTCACAGTAATTAGTTTGATGGATGTGCCGTTTGTCATTTATTTGCTGATGTTTGTAGATTTTCTCCTAAAGGTGTGTGTAATTTTTGTATCCTTGGCAGGTATGTGCCGTCACAAGCAGACGTGGCAGTATTTGAGGCAGTCTCCGGCCCCCCACCTGCCGACTTGTATCATGCCCTCCGTTGGTATAATCACATCAAGTCTTATGAAAAGGAGAAGGCCAGGTAAAATTACCTTTGTATTTATCTGAAGAACAGAACGCTTTCTAAGCTTAAACTCAGGATTTTCACATGACAAAATTGGACCCAGGCTACTTCAGTTTTGTTTGGGATATTGTAAGCTAAATTATCTTTGTGACTTGAGAAGGCCAAGAGACTGAAGTCCTCCATTTTTTCACAGAACAGGTAGAACATGGACAACAGCAATTCAACTTTTCCCCACAATGCCCTGACAATGTGCCTCCACCCTGACCTGGGGGGCCCACCTCTGGGGTGAGAGGGTGGCTCATTCATTCAGTCCTTGGCCATTCTTCTGAAACTGCCAACAAGGGTGGAAGTTTGGGGAAGTGGACTCCAGTTCACTAAGAATGGAACTGAGCATACTTAATGAAATCTCAAACAGAAATATTCATACTGAAAGAGTAAATCATAGTGAGTATTGAATATAATGTCTCACATGCTACTAATGTTTGTTGGGTGAGGAGTTAAACATTCAAAAGTATTTAGTTTTAAGGGTATATAAATACATAAGTATTTACTGTTTAAGGGTAAATTCTTAGTACAGAAGGGATCTATTGGTAAATAGTGATGGAAACAAGTTCTCATGTGCTGTCTGAAAAAGAACATACTGACCTAGTGGTGGTTGAACTTAAGTTTTTTTTCAAGCCTTCCAGGAGTGAAGAAAGCTTTGGGCAAGTATGGCCCTGCTAATGTGGAAGACACCACAGGAAGTGGAGCTACAGATAGTAAAGATGATGATGACATTGATCTCTTTGGATCTGATGATGAGGAGGTATGGCATAAAGTAATATGTATATCAATGAGCTTAATCATAGGCTCTGTGGTGAAATTGCCTGGATTTGAATTCTAGTTTGACCACTTTATTACCTGACTTTTAAAAATTCTCACTGGTTACATGATGAATAAAATCAAATCACCATCTTTCGGCTGAGCTTGTGATGGATTTGCTTTTTTCTGAAAAAACTGGTCTTTGCTGTGATGGTTCCACTAGCATTAAGCTGAGGAACAACCAGCTTTGTGAAACACATTTAATTTTTCTTTATAGGAAAGTGAAGAAGCGAAGAGGCTAAGAGAGGAACGCCTTGCACAGTATGAGTCAAAGAAAGCCAAAAGTAGGTCATTTTATAATTTGTGCTGCTTTAATTTCATTTCATAGTAATGTGAGTAATCTTTTCTGAAGCTTGATTTCCAAAGTAATTGCCTCTGCATTTGTTAACTAGGTCAGTATTTAAAAACCTATATAGGTGGTTCTTCATAAAACTTCCACAGCTACTGGTCTGCAGCTGTTCTTATGGTAGCAGTTGTGGCATTCCTCTGTGGGAAAGAAACTGTTACTACACAATTAAATACCTCTTTCTTAGCACAACAGAAAGTGGGCATGTGCGTAACAAACATAAGATGTGTTCTGTAGTTTTGTTTGGCTGAGGAGATGATCCATTAGGAAACAGATTAAGATTATAAAGGTGTCATCAACTAAAATGAAAAACATAACTGAGTGTCTGAATAATGCTGGTTGTACCTTTTTTTTAGAACCTGCACTTGTTGCCAAGTCTTCCATATTACTAGATGTGAAACCTTGGGACGATGAGACAGATATGGCAAAACTAGAGGAGTGTGTCCGAAGCATTCAGGCAGACGGCTTGGTCTGGGGCTCTTGTGAGTTCAATCTTTGCTTTTTGGAAGTGGCATCTGGAAGTTGCATAGTTAAAATGTTTGTCAATCAACAGGACTTTGCTAACTAAGGTTTTTCTTAATGTTCTTTTCAGCTAAACTAGTTCCAGTGGGATATGGAATTAAAAAACTTCAAATACAGTGTGTAGTGGAAGATGATAAAGTTGGAACAGATATGCTGGAGGAGCGGATCACTGCTTTTGAGGACTATGTGCAGTCCATGGACGTGGCTGCTTTTAATAAGATCTAATATCTACATCATAGATCATTGCCCTTAAATAAAAGCTTAAAAGACAGCTGCTGGCTCTTGACTCTTATGTAGGGTAGTTTCCATTTTGAGGGAAGAAATTCAATGGTTATATAATTCATAAAAATAAGTTTGGGTCAGCATTGTTAGATATTTAGCCCAAAAATGAGGAAAATATCTATTGTAAATACTATGAATAGAGGTAGGTGTTGAATAGATTTTATAAACAAATTAATAGAAATGTACTCAGTCTTAGTATAGTTTCTGTACCCAATGCACAAGGATGCCGGTTTTAATACCACAGTGTTGCAAGTTTCATATTTGCTTTGTTTTAAAAAGAAATCAGGTAAGCTTCACTTGGGGAAATTTTGGATTAAGAATTTCAACTAGATTTTTTAGCTCTGTAGATTATAATGGTTCACACTTTGGGCTTTTTTGCAAGGAGTTTCAATGTAATACCCGGGCTGGTTTTCTGCAATGGCAATGTTGGAAGTACCTTAATGATGAGAAGTGGATCAATACATATAAAGTGCTTAAGATGGTAACTGGGCACAGTGAATGTTCTTTGTTTGCTGGAATAGTTAATGAAATATTTGGAAAAAGTTAAATGTTGAGATGGCTCAATGACTTAAATGACTGATGAAGTAATTTGTTGTCACATAGGATCTTCAAGTTGGGGGTTACTCCAGATTGAAAAATCAACACAATTAAAAATCCCACTTGAAAGAAATATGATATAGGATGGGGTGTGCAACTTCACTAAAGGACACCTAACCCAGAGGATGGAAGTTAGGTCCAAGGAAGGATTCCCAAAATTTGTTACAAATTAATTTGTCAAGGCAAATACTGCAAATTGAAGATCATGCCTCATTTACTGTTAAGGGAGAACTTAATTAATTTTAAGATTTTTTATTTGAGAGCCAGAGCACAAGCAGGGGGGAGGGGTAGAGGGAGAAGCAGACTCCCTGCTGACCCACGAGGCGTTCAATCCCAGGACACTGAGATGACCTGAACAGAAGGCAGATGCTTAACCGGCTCAGGCACCCTGATGGAGAGCTTGATTTGTGCTTTGGAGAATGGTTTTGCACTATGTCGTGGGAAGGAGGTTATACAGGTAATTGATGCCCAGGCTGTGGTTCATAAACCTGGCTTTGGTGTGGAGGTGGGGACTGAGTGGGACATTTTTTTGGATTTGGATAGCAACCTATTGTGGTGAAGGGACTTCAATAATGAGGTAGTGCAGGGCACCTGGGTGGCTCAATTGGTAGAGCGTCTGCCTTTGGCTCCGGTCATGGTCTTGGAGTCCCAGAATTGAGCCCCACATTGGGCTCCCTGCTTGGTGGGGAGTCTGCTGCTCCCTCTGCCCCTCCCCACTGCTTATGCTTGCTCTTGCTTCTCAAAGTTTTAAAAATCTTTAAAAAATGAGGTAGTGCTGCAGCTAAGTAGGTGAAGGCAGCTTTTGGTTCTTAAAGGTCTTGAACTCGTGACCTTGAGATCAAGACCTGAGCTAAAACCAAGAGTTGGATGCTTAACTGACAGAGCCAGTCAGGCACCCCAGGAATTACTGACTTCTAAAAGTCTTTGTGGTCTCTAATCTGTAGTCCAAAAAGATTAAATGATTTGTTTGAGGTCAGAATTTTCCTAGCCAAACCAGACAGTTCTATTCTTTTCCTCTCAATCTGATTTTCTTTATATGGGAGACTACCTTAAATGTGGGGAATTGTTTATTAAATTTGAGAGGTAATTTATTTAACTGGTACAAGTATGTACCAATGACTACGATCATCTTCACTAAGTACTTCCAACGTCATGAGAAATTTTCTGGTTGTCAGTGTCCTGAGAGCCAGCAGAGGGCAGCACTTCATTTTCTGTAGAACCAGAGCCTGGGGATTCTGGAAATGTTGCCATGGAAAGATTGAGATGTAGCAACTAGTAAATAGTAGCCCCAGATCACTCACAATCATTGACATGTTAAAGGGATTGAGCACCAAAAAGCTGGAAGAAGTATTAACAAAAATGATAGAAACCATTGATTAAAAATGTGGTTAAAAGTAAAAAATTTAGAATGGTCATTTCAAACCACAGCTGTCTTGTAAATCTTAAAATGATAAATGAAGCACATGACTAAAAATCTTGACTCCAGGGGCGCCTGGGTGGCTCAGTCGTTAAGCATCTGCCTTCGGTGACTCAGGTCATGGTCCCAGGGTCCTGGGATTGAGCCCTGTGTCGGCCTGTCTGCTCCGCCGGAAGCCTGCTTCTCCCTCTCCCACTCCCCCTGCTTGTGTTCCCTCTCTCGCTGTGTCTCTCTCTGTCAAATAAGTAATCTTTTTTTTTTTTTAAAGATTTTATTTATTCATTTGAGACACCAGGATAGCATGAGCAGAGAGAGAGGCAGAGGGAGAGGGAGAAGCAGGCTCCCTGCTGAGCCAGGAGCCCGATGTGGGGCTTAATCCCAGGACCCTGGGATCATGACCTGAGCTGAAGGCAGACGCTTAACCATCTGAGCCACCCAGGCGCCCCAATAAATAAAAACTCTTAAAAAAAAAAAAAACTTGACTCCGCGGCCTCACATAAATATATTTAATGGTATCTTTTAATTTTGTATTTAAAAAAATAGATAATACAGTAACATAGTTCAAAACAAGTTATACAGTGAAGTCTGTGTGTGTCTCCCCCCCCCCCCCCACTGCCCCCTCTCCCAGGCCTCCCATTTAGCTCCATAAAAACAACCAATGTCAACAGGTTCTTAGCTCTTTCCAGAACTAGTGTGAGCATATGCATGAAGTAATTGTAGCATACAATGCAAACTGTTCTGCACCTTTTACTTTGTCCATAAAAATAGACTTGGATGTCTTGGAAATTATATCTTGAATATTCCATGTCAGTACTTATAAAGCTTTCTCATTTTCTTTTTTTTTTTTTTAAAGATTTTATTTATTTATTTGAGAGAGAGAGAGAGCGCAAGAGGGGGTAGGGTTAGAGGGAGAAGCAGACTCCCCGCCGAGCAGGGAGCCCAATGTGGGACTCGATCCCGGGACTCCGGGATCATGACCTGAGCCGAAGGCAGTAGCTTAACCAACTGAGCCACCCAGGCGCTCAAGCTTTCTCATTTTCTAACAGTTACATAATCTATTGTCTCATATCTTATTTAACCAGTCTAGTTATTGGAGCTTTAGATTGCTTCAGCTTTCTGCTGTTATAAGCAATGCTCACATTTGCATGTGAGCCTGTATACTGAATAACCTGTTTTTGAACCAATGGGCTCAGAAGGCATAGGTGGACATAGAGAAAGAGATTTTTTGGTTTGTTTCTGGCTTTGGAGTATTAACAAAAGATAAAAGAGGCCAGCTTTTTTTTGTATGCCCATGAATGATTACAGTAACTCAGACCGTACTTATTTTTCATATTTCGCATCCCTCACACAAGGCTGAGAACAGTGTGGGAATTAAAAATGATTCAGTGTCACTATGTTAGAAGCTATAAAAATACAAAAAAGGTAAGAAAATTACAATAGGGAGGTGGCTTGAACACACATAAAATTGTTAAAAATTAGTCATTTTGTGATTAAGCAAGTAATCCAAAAGTTCAGAGTGTCCAGGAAGGCTAGAATCGAAAAATTTTTTGGAGAAGTTGGTACTTAAGCTGGGTGGACCTTGATCAGTAATTTGTTTAAAAAAAAAAAAAAACGGAAAGAAAAAGAGTACTCCAGGAGGGGATAAAACACAGGAATAGAATAGACAAAGCAACATTTACAAGGCAATTAGATCAATTTGGCTGGATTTTGCAGTGCCTGTTTGGGATCAGATAGGGTGGGGCCAGGCGGCACATCCAGTCTGGCTCCTTCTGTGAGAGCAGTGTGTGTATGGGGCGGGGGGATGGGGGCGTGGGGGTGGGTGGGGGGGAGTGGGGAGAGCCTTGAAGTTTTCTGAGCCAGAAAATGACAAAGACAGACAGCTCTGACCTGGAGGTGGTATGGGTGGAAGCATGTGAATAAAAGGATTGTTACAGTCCTAACATGAATGGAAATGGCTAAATTATGGCATATATACTCAAGGAAATACTTTATAAACAATATAATTAAAAAATAACAGACTAGAGCAACATTGAAAAATGCTGGAGTTTTTTTCCGTATTACGAAGATAAGCTTATGGACAAAGACAAATACAAAAGGAGTTGCATTCATGTTTTGGGATCTATATGTATTCCCCCCCACCCCGAACAAATCCAATTTGGCAATGGCAATTATTGTCCTTAGATTAAAAAACTAAAAAAAATACAAAAATACATGCCTCATCACATTGTCCATTTTGGACCCCATTAAAAGCTATGAGATAAGCAAAGCAGACACTTTTATCACCATTTAGATGAGGAAACAACTCTGAAAGATGATTTGCCCGATTATTCACCTAGAGAGAGAGAACTGAAACCGGGGTCCTTGGCCAGGTAATGTGTTGGCAATAGAATGAAGAAAGTTCTTCATCCCTGCTTTTAGACAATTTAATCCTATTTCATTGGTGTAACCCTTGCTTCATATCCTCAATTAGGGAGAGTGAGAAGATAAAGTCACATAAAGGTAAATTTAAAATGGAACTGAGACTGATAAACACATTTTGTCATTACCCCAAAGAACTGCCCATATGTAAGAATATTGAGGAACTATGGATTACTATTCAAGCTGGACACCAACTTGTGAATCTTCTATCCTCACTCTGTCCCTAGAAAATGGGACCTTTTTTTTTCCACTATTTTTTCTGATCATAACCTGTTTTCCTCTGTACTTTTGCCCCTACTGTGTCACCTACCTGAAAAGGCTCTTTTCTCATCTGCACTCGTTAAAATTGGAGTCATTCTTCAAGATGCACTTCAAATACATCTTTCAACTTTTATTCTGCTTCTTGCCCTTTACAACCTCTAGGCACATAGTCTTTTATACGTATAAACTATCTTGTTTTAAAGTTCTCTGTGTAGCTCCCTTATTCTTCCTATGAAATGTTTATATTCATCCAAGAGGAAAGGATCTAACATTTACTAAGCAGTTACTAGGTTGGAAGATGCCAAGAATTCACTGACGAATACCAGCTAAGATTGCTCAAGTTATTTATAGGTCTAAGTACCCCTCTAAGTGCTTTACCTGCATTGCCTCATTTAATTTCCACAACAGCCCTGTAGCGCATACTACTATTGTTGTCGCCATTTTGCAGATGGGAGAAACAGGTCTAGAAATTTGAATTAATTTAGCCAAGGACACAGACACAGCATGTGTTGGAGCTTTAGTTCAAATCCTGATATCCTGCCTCTGGAGGCCCTGGGACTTGCCCTCTTCAAAGAGGGGCTTTCCGGGGCGCCTGGGTGGCTCAGTTGGTTAAGCCACTGCCTTCGGCTCAGGTCATGATCCTGGAGTCCCTGGATCGAGTCCCGCATCGGGCTCCCTGCTCAGCAGGGAGTCTGCTTCTCCCTCTGACCCTCCCCCCTCTCATGTGCTCTCTCTCATTCTCTCTCTCTCAAATAAATAAAATCTTTAAAAAAAAAAAAAGAGCTGCTTTCCATTAAAGAGGCAGGTCTGTCTCCTGGTGTCTATGCCCCAGTCCCTGAGAGCCTGGGATTCTTTACTCTTCTGCCAACTGGGCACTGAGCTCCCTCACTTCCTTCCCTAATTGCTCCAGTGCTTGTCCTCTCCTCCAGCCTCTGTCCTCTTAGACATTCATCCTGCTCTTAATCAGGAAACCCCTGGAAAGCCCCACTAACCAAATTCCAACTGTTAGGGGAGGAGGCTTGGAGTCCCCAGGCCCAGGCCCAATGCTACTCTTCAGATCTTCCCTCAAACTGAGAATAAGATACTAAGTACTTGTACTGGCTGCTACTTTCACTAGCAGATTTCTGTTACATCCCCACTATCAGCTATTTTAAAAGCCACTAAAACTAGGGTCTTTAGCCCAGGATCTAAGGACTCTGATATTTTATTTAAAAGCATGTTTCTAGGGAGGCGTACCTGGCAGTCACATGAGACTTGAGTCTTGATCTTGGGGTTGTGAGTTTAAGCTCCACGTTTGGGCAGAGACTGATTTAAAAAAAAAAAAAAAGCATGTTTCTAGGGAAAGGACTCATAACCTTCCTTAGGTTCTCAAATGAATTCAGAGTTCCTTTAAGACCTTTGTAGACCTTGGGGTGCCTGGGTGGCTCCATCATTAAGTATCTGCCTTGGGCTCAGGTCATGATCCTGGGGTCCTGGGATGGAGCCCCACATCGGGCTCCCTGCTCAGCGGAGAGCCTGCTTCTTCCTCTCCCTCTGCCTGCCACTCCCCCTGCTTGTGCTCTCTCTCTCTCCCTCTCTCTCTCTCTCTCTGTGTCAAATAAATTAATAAAATCTTAAAAAAAAAAAAAAAGACCTTTATAGACCTTCCTTAAAGCATTTTTTTCGGTTTCACTCCTCATATCAAACACTGAAACATATTGAAAGTCCATATTAAATATAAGTTTTTATATAACTATGAAATATTTCATTTGACTCATTGACATAAAGTATTTTATAGACATGTGATTAAGTATTTATTAATTTTGACTTTTCAAGTTTCCTTTTTTATATTTTAAATGTTACAAAAAATAATATTTTTTAAAAGATCTCAAATATTTTCATAGGCCTTTGGTAAGCTCCTGCTTCTTAGGTGGTAACACCATCTGCTCCATCATTTCCTTCTGCCCTTGGTTGCTTAATCCCCTTCCTGCTCTTCAGCCTTCCTCTTTCTCCCACAGCCTTGAGAATCCCTCCATCTGCTCAAACTAAGGATGAGCCTAAGGAATTCTCTTTGTCTTTGATCCTCCAGCTTTTCTCCTGATCCTGGGAAATCAGGGCCTGTCCCTTGAAGGTGACGGGGAACCCAGAATGGAATATCTTAAACTCCGGTTGTGGAGGGGACAGACACTCACAATGAGCCTTTCTCTCCTTGCCTTCCCTCCAAACTGGGTGTGCAGAAATCATGAAATTGGGGGATGATAGAAGTTTGGGATATGCTGAGCTATGCCACACATTTTTGAGGAATAATTTCCAAAACCAGATCTGATTGTTGCTATGGGCTAATGGGCATTTCCGGAAGCTGAGAGATGAAATAAAAAAGGATACTGATTCAAAAAATAACAGAGCTCCCCTCCCAACTTTCAAAATAAAATAAAGAAATTACAGAAAATTAAATGCTTTTTAAAATTGAAGAGGTTACTGACTTAAAGGTATACTTTATTGGTCTTGTACTGTGTCTGTATCTATAGAGTTATAGGAATAGAAGGTGGAAATATATCAATGTCATACATGCTTTCTTTTTCTGAAATCGTTCTGAGATTAGGCTGGCCTATCTACCATCTAGATGTCAGTGTTTTATGTTTACAGCAATCTTATACATATTTGCACATACCCAGAATTTTCCAAGAACGTTAATATTTATAATGATTTCATGAAGGATTAAAGATAGGAGCATATCCCCATTGGCAGGTGGGGTTTATGTCGCCTCCCCTTGAACCTGAGCTGGCCCAGGACTACTTTGACCAAGAGAGTACAGTGGATGTGATACTGTGTCAGGGGTGGGCATAGGCTTAAAGAGGACTAGAAATGTCCACTTTGGTCTCTTAGAGCCCTACACTGCCATATAGAAGTCTGGCTACCCTGAGCTACCATACTGGACAAGCTGTGTGGAAAAAAAAAAAAAAGAGAAGGAACAGTAGGGCAGAGGAGACAAGCTGTTCCAAAATTCTACCATTTGGGTCATCCCAGTCCAGCTGATGATCCAGACCTCGTGAAGCGGAGAGATGAACGTCCCTTCTGGGCCTTGTTTGAGTTTCCGACTCAGAATTGTGAGATATTATAATAATAAATTGTCATTTCAAGCAACTAGATTCTGGGACACTTCACTAAGCATGAATAGTTCATAATGTTTTAAACTACTATAACCAACTATTACTTTAATTTATAAATGTACATATATAGGTTTCATGAAATAAAGAAATGAAGTACATGTTGCATTTGAAAAATATGTCTAATAGGTTACTGGTGCAAAATTAAAGTGAGCTTAAGCAGCACATATGTTAACATTTTTGAAATGAATTAGTCATCTATTTAATATTAAGATTTAGGACTTCAAACTCATTAGGACTTAAAAAATAATAGCTGATACTGCATCCACAGTGGCGACTAATCCACGATGGTATAATTAGCAAGAATGACAGATAATTTAATTTGCAGGGGGAAAAAAATGAAGATCTTTCCTACGTTTTATACCGACACAAAAATGTAATGCCACTAAACTGATTAACAGAAAGAGATGGTTATTACCATACCTTGGAACCAAATAATCTGAAAGCATTTGTCAGGGCCCCCCCACAAAAGCCTTCTACTGATAACTCACTGAGCTGTTTCCAGAAGACATGGGTTCTTGGTCTCAGAGTTCCTGAGCTGTTCGCTCACTGTGCCAGAACAGCTGACCTCCCACAGTGTGTGCTTTAGGATCTCAGCAACTGAGAGCCGAAAGCGAGTTTGGAACTTCTTACTAATTAGGACGTAAAGGATTGGGTTCAAGCAACTATTAAGGAAAGCCAAGCCAGTGGAGAGGGGGATGCCGGCCTGAAGCACCTGGTGGAAATAGCTACTGTGGTGGATTGTGAGCTCCCAAATGCTAAACAGGTGATAAGGAGTCCAGCAAATCAAAAAGGCCATGACCACAGCCAGGATGGTCCAGAAATGCTTACTGGAGACCAGGATGCTTCGCTTCTTCACCTTGAAGATGAGACACAAGTAGCAAATGCTCATTGCTAGCAAGGGGAAGAGGTACCCGACAATAAATTTCACCCAGGTCAGAACATGGTGCCTCATCAAAGTAAGGTCAGGATCATGCTCATGGAAATTGTTATAGCAAATAGTGTGGTTATTGAACTCCAGAGTGTCCCGGAAGTAGAGGGCAGGACCACCCATTAGAGAAGCCACAAACCAAACGGATATAATAACAATCAGGGAGTTCCTTAGGGTTCGGTGCCGATGAGATACGACAGGATGGATCAAGTGGATATAGCGGTCCAGGCTGATCACCGTCAGGAAAAAGACACTAGCAAACATGTTCAACTGGGCAATGAAGGAATTGGCCTTGCACAACCAGATGCCAAAGGGCCAGTGGAAATTCATGGCCACATAGGAGATGTACAGAGGTAGGAAGAGAAGAAAAATAAAATCTGCAATAGCAAGATTGAGAAACCAGAGAGTGGTGACTGTCTTCTTCCACTTGAACCCCATGAACCAAATAACAGTGGCATTTCCTGGAATGCCCAGAATAAATGCTAAACAGTATAACACCAGGGAGAGCCAATGAACAACTCCCAGTTGGACTTTCTCCTCCAAATCAGACTCTGAGGAATAATATTCCAGGTTATAGGAGTAGTTCTCAAATTCTTCAAATAATGTTTCCTCTAGATCTTCCATGACCTTGTCAAGTGGAGAATGAGGATATCTATAAAAGCAAATTTGAAAAGAAAGAAAACAATTTTTAAAAGAGGAAATGTTCGGTGAACAAGGAACATTAGGATAAAAATGTTTCATCTGATGAACTGGATGGAAATAGTACAATTTTTGGTAAGGTCTGTGATTATATTCTAGACATCAAAATCTTGGGGTACCTCAGTTTTGCTCTGATTACTCTCAAAGCTGCGACAGCTCATTTTTGCAAAGTATTCAGTAAGTGCTAAATTAAAATGATTGACTCTACAGGGCAATTCCTCTATCCGTAAGGCTTATAGGCCTGACTAGAGAGAATCTAACATTCAATAGGCATTTATTAGGTTCTGACTCTGCATTATTATTTTATGGAAGATACAAAAGAAAACAGAGGAATACTTATGTGGTGATGACTTCAAAGCCCTTAGTTATACCTTGACTTTCTAAGCTCTAGAAAGAGAGTTCCAACTGCTTCATCAATCCACAAATCCAGATGTCATAGGCAAGACCTGGAGATTTTGACACACTATTTTGCACCCATGGATGTTTTGAATCTATGTTTATGAATGCAAACATGTTCATAAGAATTATATCAGTGTGGAAGACTTTTCAACCAAAAGGTATCTTTTGGAATAAAATTGACTATGACCATTTAATTTCTATACCAATTTCCTATAGAGTGCCCTAAATTTTATTGAAATTTTAATTTTATTGAAATTCCTTTGTTTTGAATTAATTTGGATTAATTATCTTCTACATTTACAACAAAAATGTGATTTGTTCAGTTTTATTTTGTTTATTTTTGCCCATACCAAAATTTATCTATTATAATTTCACCCAAAGTTAAGTTTTCTTTTGTGATCTTTTTTTTTCCTTCCTATCAAGACCAGTTTTTCTGGGTTAAGAAGAGGTAAAAGTCATTTTTACAATCAAAACGAAGTTTACTGGGTACAATTTTAACTACATCAATTTTACTTTGTGTTATTTCTGTTTGTTAGTATTCAAAATCAAGAAGAAAGAAAATTAATAGTTGTATTCATTTCATGGAGCTATAGTAATTAATGGAGCAAACATATAAGATATGGGATTATAGGGGTGCCTGGGTGGCTCAGTCGGGTAAGTGTCTGCCTTCAGCTCAGGTCATGATCCCAGGGTGCTGGGATTGACCCCCGCGTGGGGCTCCCTGCTCAGCAGGGAGTCTGCTTCTCCGTCTCCCTCTGCCCCTCCCCCTGCTCATGCTCTCTCTCACTCTCTCTCTCAAATAAATAAATAAATAAAATCTTTAAAAGAAAAAAAAATATGGGATTATAGTAGGGTTAGAATGAAGAGGTCAAAGCATGTAGTGTTGCTCAGAGACATCTCACATTAAATTCTACTAACACCGAATTCATCATCCTACCTCAAATTCTTTGAGGAGCCTGGCAGGACATAATTAAAAAATAAAAGCCATTCATTAGCCCCCTCCCAATCCCAGGCCCAGCCACCTTCTCTTTGTTTTTCAATATTCAGCTTAAGTGCCACCTTTTCCTGGAAACATTTCCTGACATTACCTTCCCCAGATAATTACAATAATAATCACTATTATTATAAAAAAAGGTCAATGTTATTGGGAATTGTCCAGGTGCCAGGCATGTATGGTCTAATTTGATCCTCACGAGAATCTTATAAAGTAGTTAAGTAGTACTATTATTCCCATTTACAAGAAAAGATACTGAAGTTTAGGAAGCTTAGTGACTTGCTCAGGATCACACAACCTATAACTGGAGAATCAGGATCTAGACTCAGATCTATTGGACCCAGAGCCTGAGCCCTTAGTTACCATGATTTTGTATGACACTGTACTCTTATTGTACTTAATACACTAATAAATTGTCATTGGATTATCTTCAATTTCTGCCCTACCAAACTCTTAACTCCTTGAGAACAATGCCTGTCATCTCTGACCCTCATGGTGCCTAGTACACATCTTAACATATCACAGGTGCTTAACATGGGCTGGATAAATGATTGACTCGGCTACAGATCCTGTTCAGAACCAAATGTAACCAGAGAGTTTGTTAGTTCACCCCTAAGTCACCGTCATTGCCAGAATCTCTCTGGCCTTGACCCACAATGCTATCCCCAGGATCTTGGCTTTTTTCTTGACACCAAGTCTTATCCTTCATGTATCCTACTTCACTGAGCAAGAATTGGCTTCCTTCTTGCTGCCCTTTTCTTGCAGGTCTGGGGATCTTACTCTGCCCACTGCTTCTGGTGGCTGAACCTCCTCAATGTCAAATCTTTTCTAGCGTAGTGTCTAACTCCCTGTCTCTGTTTTCTGCCTGAATACTGGGACACCCTTCCCTCCTCGTGCCTATGACCTTTTAGGCTATTAGGAATTCTGAAGCCAAATGCCCCAGGTGGCAGTTTAAATCACCTTACAAAATCCTAAGCAGTAAGTAGAAGGACCTTCATTCTCCAAACACAGAAAGCCAGTGGAAGACCCCTAATTGCACTAGAACCATTATCCTCACCAAAAGTCAGAAACAGCCCCTTCTAATGCCATTACTGAAATGATCACAGGGCCTGCTGAAGGACACCAACCACCTCTCTTCCCAGTTCTCTTGGTTGGGGGGAAGGTACCTTGAGGATGAGTGATCTAGCTCGTCCATTTCAGAATCCCTTCAAACAGAAAACCCTGTATCAGAGAGGTCCCCAATCTTCCAGAAAGCAGATGAGTTGATTAGACACAAGGTCCAGTTAGTTCAAGCTTGGAGAAAGATCTTCGAGAGTTGCTGAATGCTGCCCAGCTGAATCCTTCACAGGAAATATAATCTAGGAATTCCCCTGTGACTTAGAGCAGATGTTTTTGTGTGGTGGCGATGGTGAGGGATATGGGTAGGATGGGGAAAAGACAGAGAAGTAAGGCAGAATTCAGCAACTGTCCCCCTGAGTCCTTGGACAAGCACAGTTAACCCTTAAGGACATATTCTTGTTTAATTATTACAGCTTGTTTATATGTTGCTTTACAGTTTATAGGCACCTCCGGATCTAATTAAGTTTCCAAATCTCATGCCTACGCACATATCTCGTGACTAACTATATGAGTTTCATAGGGCTGATGTGACAAAGTGCTCTAAACTTAAAATTTTTAAATAACAGAAATTTACTGTCTCACAGTCTGGAGGCTAGAAGTCTGATGTCAGGTGTAGGTGGGGTGGTTTCCTCGTGAGAGATGTCTGTGAGGGAGAATCTGTCCCCTGCATCTTCCCTAGTTTCTGGTGATTTGCTGGCAAACTTTGGCCTTTCTTGGCTTGTACATGTGTCACCCTAATATCTGCCTTCATCACCTCATGGTGCTCTCCCTGCGTGTCTGTCTCTGTGTCCAAATTTCGCCCTTCCATAAGGACAGGAGTCATACTGGATTACAACCCACCCTAATGACCTCGTTTTAACTTGATGACCTCCGTAAAAACCCTAATTCCAAATAAGATCACATTGTGAAATGCTGAGGGTGAAGACTTCAACAGACCTTTTTGGAAGGGCACAATTCAACCCACAGCATTAGCCCAGAGCTGGCAGCCACCATTTCCGAATCATAATCACTCATTCATTTAGCACATATTCAGTAAGTGCCTACATTTCTCAGGCACTATTCTAGTTAATTGTGCTTCTTCACTAAATGAGACAATTATTTCTTCCCTTTTAGATTTTAGATTCTAGCCGGAGAGAGTAAAAAATAAACATAATAGAAAAGCAAATTACATAGTGTGTTAAAGTGTGTTAAAAGCTGGTAAGTGCTGCAGGAAAACTGGGGAGGGGGGAGAATGGAATAAGGGGAAAAGGAGAGGGGGCTCTAATTTTCAGTAAGGTGGTCAGAGAAGGACTCATTGGGAAGCCAGCAACCACAAAGTCGGAGGGAGGTAAGGGAGTTAGTCGTGTGGATATTGCAGGCAAGAGTGTTCTAGGCAGAGGAACAGCCAGTGCCTTATGGCAGAAGTGCCTCTAACGTATTCTGGAAATGGGAAGGATACCAGTATGTCTAGAACAGGGTGAGCAAGGTGAACAAGAGAAGAGTAGAAGAAAAGAAGCAACAAGGATGTGTGGGAGGTCAGATATGTAGACACTTGCAGGCCATTGGAGGACTCTGGTTTTTACTCTAAGGGAAACAGGGGATGCCCCTGAAGGATCTGAGCCGAACAGAAAAGTAATCTGTTTCTATTATGGTGCAATCCCTCCTTCTGCTATGCTGAGAACAGACCTCTGTGGGTAGTGGTGGCCGTGGTGGTGGGCAAGCAAGTGTACAAGTAGCAAGACCAATTCGAAGATTATTGGAATAATCCCGGCCAGAGAGAAGGGTGGTTTGGATCAAGGGGGTAGCAGAAGTGATGAGAAAGGACCGAATTTGGGGCGCCTGGGTGGCTCAGTTGGTTGAGCATCTGACTCTTGATTCCGCCTCAGGTCGTGATCTCAGGGCTGTGGGATTGAGCCCTTGGTCGGGCTCTGCACCCAGTGGGGAGTCTTTCCCTCGGCCCCTCCCTCCACTCACGTGCATGCTCTCTCTCTACCTCTCTCTCTCAAATAAATAAATAAATCTTAAAAAAAAAAAAAGGACAGACTGATTTGTAATTTGTATTTTGAAGACAGAATCAATAGGTTTCTTAGTGGACCAGATGTGAAAGAGAAGAGTAAAAAATGACCCCCAGGCCTGGGGGCCTTGTGTACCAGGGTTTAAGGCCCTCTACTACCCCTTGTTCCCTCTTGTCATTGGCTAGAATATGGATGCAGTGAGGAGCTATCTTGCACCACGTGGATGAGGAAAACATGTGTCTTCATAAGCTGTAAGAAGCGTGGGCCCTCCTATGACCTCGTGGAGCACAGCTGCCCTACTTCTCTGGCCTTTCTCCTTCTGGAGGAAGTGAGAACATATTGGCCCTGCTATTCTTTTGGGCTTTTGCTAAAGCAGCAGGACCTGTATCCTAACTCATTTAGCTCCTCTGGGCCTTGCCTATAAGCCCTGTGGCGGAGACCTGGCCGTGCCCACGTCCTGTGAAAAGATGCTTGCTGCAAGAAACCCTTGAGGAAGCGGCTATTCCTACCAATGGCCATGGCTTCTGGAAGCTTCCTGGGACAGAGGGAGTGGGGAGCTTCCCTTGGGGACAACAGAAAGAGAAAGAAGCTGACCTTGTAAGGAGGATCTCTCTACCCCAGCAAGAGTCATTTAAGGAACACCCTTTTCAATCATGGAGACCCGAATACGAGGGAGTGTTTGCAATTGACCATGGTAAGCTGATAAGACTCCTACTTTATAAGGAAATGAGGGGCAGATCTTGAGTTGTGACGATATTAGACCTATACTCTTTTGGCAGAGGTTAAACATCCTCTGCCCTCTATTTCAAATTCAAATGTCCCAGGGGCAGGTAACCATAAGAGGTGTGGTAGTTCAGGTTGGGGAGACAATGGGATTTGAGGGAAGTGAAGAACAATAGACTCGCCCACAGTGGTCAGCAGCTACTCCGTCCTAGCCAATTGTCCCCAAGTGGGAAATAAGGGCTTAGTGTTGTCAGAGATTTTGAAGAATGGCTGGATATCTATGTTACTAATGTGAAAAGCTTCCAGCTTCCAAACTACTATTTCAGAACCAAACCGCTGCAGACCACATTCAGACCATCTACAAATTTGTGACCCCTGGGGCGGGCCAACTCTTGAAAACTTTGCGCTTTTAACAGTGAAGGTGGAGGCTATACCTTAAAATGGAAATAGAAACTCTGAATTGGCCTCTGCAAATGACTTGCCCCTTGGTCTCAAGAAGGTGACCGTAGATTTAAGACTACTCAACGCCTCTCCAGAGACCCTCACTTTAACTTTCTACCAATTAATACAGCAGACTAGCTGTGAGTTGGGACAAAGGAAAGGGAGAGGGACAAGCAGACTCTGTGCTGAGCATGGAGCCCGACACGGGGCTCGATCTCACGACCCATGAGATCAGATGACCTGAGCTAAAATCACAAAGTTGGATGCTCAGCTGACTGAGCCACCCCGGCGCCCCTAGAGACAACTTTTTTATTTTTATTTTTATTTTTATTTTTAGAGATGACTTCTTAAACTTTTAAAAATTGATATTCTGCTGTATCATCAATCGTGTTGTGTTCATCTGTGGTGGGATAAGAGAGAAAGGGCAGAAAGAGATACAGAAAGAAAACACGAGAAAATGTGTCCTCAGTTTAATGATGTGGATACAGCACACACACACGTGCTTCTGTACACATGCACATATGGCTTAGAAAGTGATGGAAGGATGAGAATCAGATGCAGCGGTGAAACGAGAGAAACATCTGGGCGAGAGAAACGAGCCTTGCTGGGCAGTCACCCAAAATGAAGATGAACAGCAAGCGAAGTGAGTCTTTAAACCCAGGCCTAAAGGAAGCACTGTCTCTTACTTAACAGGCAGCGTCCATCCGTGTTGGCCGGCAGTGACTTTCCATCGGGACCTCGTACAGCGTTCTCGATGTGGAAATGCTTCGAAGAGCACAATAATAACAATGCCAGGATAAGACTTTCGGACTTGACTGGAAAGAGGAAAGAGCTACTGTATTTGTCTTAGGCCATATGTGCTGCTGAAAGGCAAATAAATTATTCCGACTGAGATGAAGACTAACAAAGGTATACGTGACCATAACAGTTTTTGAGGGGCCACTTAAGTAAGTGCCAGGCTGCGCTGTGTGTGAGAACAGACGCGGGCTCCCCCAAGTCGGCTGGAAACGCGTGCAAAACGCTCGGCGTGGAGCAGAGATCAGGGACTGTCCCTGAAGGGTATGGTTTGGTTTCCAAAGAATGTGAAGAGGTTTGTTTACCGCGGGGAATCAGATTCTGGGAGGACCCACGTTATCACATTCCTGGGTGACATTTACCCAGAGATTCAAGTGGCAAATGTCTAGTCCTGGAGCAGGGAACTGTTTTTAAAATTAAATAAATTGGTTTCTGCTCTATTCAGATTTAAAAGATCGCAAAGCCTGACCTCTTCTCTGAATAAATAGATTTCACTGCAAGAGTCCTGGCAGAAAGCATAGTGATAAATCGTCTGCAAAACCCAAATGATTTTGGGGAAAGACATCTGGTAGAAATGTGTATCATTTTACTTTTAAAGGTGACTTTCAACTTTTAAACTTTTTTTTTAAAGATTTTATTTATTTGACAGAGAGAGACACAGCAAGAGAGGGAACACAAGCAGGGGGAGTGGGAGAGGGAGAAGCAGGCTTCTCGCTGAGCAGGGAGCCCAATGCGGGGCTCGATCCCAGGACCCCGGGATCATGACCTGAGCTGAAGGCAGACGTTTAACGACTGAGCCACCCATGCGCCCCTCAACTTTTAAACTTTTAAATGTAGCTCGGCTATAGAGGGAAGCATTTTGTTTATCTACCTTGACAAAACACAAAGATTCCTTCTGGCAGAACATTTGGTGAATGCAAAGGGGTTTAATTTAGTTCCATAGTGATGAGTTAGATGGATTTTTACGGACAATTGCAAAAGTCTTAAGAAAAGTTAGTCTCTAATCTACTTGGAACAGAGAAAAAGATTTGATGTTGCTCATCTTTGTCTATGAGGATTGCCCTTGTAGAGTTCCCCCATCAACCCTGGTAAAAAAAGAACTTGAGAGCTGAATGTGCCTCCTGTGGAAACCTTGAGGGAACATGTATTTTGCTTCTGAATGGATGACAGGAATGAGTAGAAAGAATCGATGGACATGACAGAGAAACTCTGGTGAATACCACAGATCCATGACCCAGCAAACTGTATTTTCCAAGCGCTGTCTTCTTAGGAAAGAGATTTTTTTTTTTTTTTAAAGAATGTGTGTGTGTGTGTGTGTGTGTGTGTGTGTGGAGGGGGGGTTATTTGGAGGCATTGCTCAGTATTTTCCACTAGCTATCAAATATAAACTCTATACCACACCCCAGGTTGTATTCAAGATGTTTGACACTGGCAGAATATTTTGCTGCCCTTTGGATGAACAATCTCTACTTGGAAGATGCTGCAGTATAGCAATGTTTTATAAAGATCCTCTGTTGATTCGGTCAAGGGAAGCAAAGGAGGTTTAAATTGGAACAAAAGGTTGGGTTGTTCCAATGGGAGGAGATGGAGCAGTGATTTTCATATCGTTTCTCCCACCCCAAGCCCTGGCATCACATAGCCATTAATAGAGAAACATCTCGCCTATCTGTAGGTCTTATGTCGTTTATTACTTAATGTCAGACATTAAGATAAATAACAACAGTCCTTGGCATGCTAGGAAGATGGAAGTATTTTGGTTTGGCTCAAAAAAGACAACAAAAAAAGGGGAGTGTTCTGGTAATGAAGCCCTTGAATGTCATGTTTAGTATTTGGATTTTATTCCGTTGCCAGTTGGGAGCAAGTAAGAATGTTTGCAGCAAGTAAGAATGTTTGTAAAGATCGTCTGGCAGTGGTTTGGGAGAATGTCACCATGACTGAAGCCAAAGATGGAAGGGCCTTAGGCATGAGAGTGAGAATAAAGATGAGGGAGACATCTTTGATAGACTTTCATCTGGGAAATTAATAGACGCTTTCAGGAAGCTTAGCTAAACTGAATATAACCTTCACAATGACTTTTTTTATTGAGTTGGCATTAAAATGAACCTCAGATAGGAAAGCTAACTAATTTTAGGCATACAAATGTTTTATTCACTTTTAACGGCAGTGGGGTTGG
This sequence comes from Neomonachus schauinslandi, assembly GCF_002201575.2. NCBI lineage: Eukaryota > Metazoa > Chordata > Mammalia > Carnivora > Phocidae > Neomonachus > Neomonachus schauinslandi. The sequence continues at coordinate 163,692,506 of NC_058405.1, forward strand.
GAGAAAGTTCTTCCTTTATGTGAAAAAAAAACACAATTGAATTACATGGAAATGAAATGATACCTATTTTCATTCTGTTGGGGTCCAGTTCTTTTCATAAAAAGGCACCTGCAGGCTGATTGCAAGTCTAAACCCCAGGTTCTGCTTGAACAGTTGAAGAGGACACAGCACGTATTTGCAAAGTCAACACCTACTTACGTCTCCGTTGTTTCAATGCTTCACCCAGAAATTCGTGTCCGGAGTCGTACAATCCGTATGGCTCTGTGGATTGCTCGGAGAAAACAGTGAATGATTAGCTTTGGGTCAGGGAGAAACTTGCAGGCTTAATTTGTTTACAAGACTTTGAGCTAATGAACACACAGGTATAATTGAAATACTCAGCAATAAAGTGGTCCATGGGCTCTGGAATCACAATGCCTGTTGTCTGATCCCAGTCCCACCTCTTCCTGGCTCTGGAATATTAGACATATCACCTCCTACCTCAAAACCTCAGCTTCCTCGCTTGTAAAATGGTATAGGAATGGCACTAACTCTTAGGGTGGCTGCAATCATCACATAAGGAAATCCTCAAAAAGAGGCTTACTCAGGATCTGGCACATAAAGCATATTCATGATTTGATTATTGATTGTTGCCAGTTCAGGACTAAATCCAGCACACAGTGGAGGGGGAGGTAGAACAGAAGAGGACTTGTTTGTGTTACTTCATGAAAAGTGTGAGAAGTGGGGCCTCTGGGGTGGCTCAGTCAGTTAAGTGTCTGCCTTCGGTTCAGGTCATGATCTTAGGGTCCTGGGATTGAGCCCTACATCCAAGCCCCACAACCAGCTCCCTGCTCAGTGGGAAGCCTACTTATCCCTCTGCCCCTCCCCCCTGCTTATTCCCATACACTCGCACTCTCAAATAAATAAATAAAATCTTTTTTAAAAAACTTGTTTTGTTTTGTGGGCTTCATATTTTTAAAAATATTAAATCTGTATGGAGTTCACACATTGTTAGATGCCTGCTTTCTGAAGGTGTTTGAGTTGGGGGCCCCCCTGTGTCTAGCCCTCAGATACCATTATTATCCCCATATCTGGCCAAGAGTGGTGAAAAATGGAATACTATTCCATTTTATAAGATATAAGAGCATTATATTCCTCTTACTTCTCTCTTTTAAATAAGCTACCTATTTACTTTTGAATAAGGATATGGTCTAGGCCTTTTTACTTTTTTCATTCTTTTTAAATGTAAGCTGTATGCCAAACATGGGGTTTGGACTCATGACACTGAGATAAAGAGTCGCGATCAAGACTCACATGTTCTACCAACTGAGCCAGCCAGGCACCCCAACACAGTCTAGGTCTTTATCTCACTTCTTCCCAAATTTTACCCAGAGTCTGGGAGAATCACCACCATCAATAACGTAATGTTTCAAAACCTTGGTCATAGCAAAGAGAAAACCCCAAATCAGTATTTCCTTGAAAAGGGATTTTTCAAGTAATTTTTTAGCAGAAGGAATGCAGGTACTGAGTTTGAAAACCTCGATGGCACAGGACTGTGTAACTTTATTTTTGTAGGGCATATGACTACACAGCTGCTAGAGACCCGAATTTTCCCAATTTATTTTTGGATATTTTCATTCACATAAATGGTCAACACTAAAGCTTTCATCTTTTTAAATGTCTTCTGACAGTGTTATGTCTCCTGAAGAATTGATTTTGGCAGCAGGAGTCACAACAGGGCACCTCACTGATTACACGACCTCTCATAAGTAGGTACCACCCATGGTTTAAATTCCGAAACGTCAGGGGCACCCAGTATAACTCTGTGCAGCCTACCATAACATACCGGTTTTCTATCTCATCATTACTTGGCACTGAAGACGTCCTGCTTCTCAGTCACATATTGTCAATGACATTTACAGAAGTCCAAGGGGAATACCCAATTTAGGGTGGAAACTGAATGGGCAGCCACTGGTGTCTTACTTTAATTTATACTAAGACGTTTCCTTTGTTAAGGAGAGAGAAGGCCTGGGCGCCTTGGTGGCTCAGTCGGTTAAGCGTCAGACTGTTGGATTCGGCTCAGCTCGTGATCTTATAGGTCCTGAGATGGAGGCTCGCATCAGGCTCTGCTCTCAGTGGGGAGTCTGCTTGAGATTCTCTCCCTTTGCCCCGTCCCCACTCGCATGCTCTCATGTTCTCTCCCTTGCTCTCTAAAATCAATCAATCAATCTTAAAAAAAAAAAAATTAAAAAGGAGAAGGAAGGCTATTCTAAAGAAGGAACAGAAATCAAGGGACTTGCAGAATAAACTGAATTTGTAGCCACTTCACAAAACAATACTGTGTATCACTGGGAGAGGTGGTAAGTGAACTTGGTCAAGGAGTTGGAAAGGAAATTTGTTTTGGTTGCAACAGTAAAGTTTTTTCAACACCCAGCAAAAATGTGGGGGCTGGAGGGAAGGGCAACAATTCTAGAACTTCCACCCATTCATGTAAGATTATGCCTGACAATATTTTTGCCTTTTTCCCCTCCCTGGGAGGACATGGGAGGGGGCGTGGGATAAAATGTAGTCGCAGAAGATAAAATAAAGCCTAAGTTGAAAGTCTTGCCAACGGATCATTATCAAACAGTTGGGTTCCAGAACTGTTATTTTGATGGTTTAGAGCCATTCTTCATGAACATTTAAAATGATTTTATGGTAATGAAAACAAAGCTGGCAGCCTCAGCCCCATCATGGTCAATCTGCCTTAGGAGGAGTTTGTTAAGGTTGGCAAAACAGATTTCAAGAAGACCACTGGAAAGCGAAGGCAGCGTAAAAGGAAGGACTCGGGAGACTGAGGGGACTCGAAGTTATGTCTTTGTTGGCATGTTTGAAGCAAGCCAGCGAGAAAGGAAAACTGAAGGAGTCTGATAGCTGTCTGCGGATACTCGAAGATGAGGAAAAAATGAGACATTTACTCTCTGTGTTTCTCATGTTGGAGCTAGGGCAAAAAAAATGTTGCATAACAGCCAGGAAAATTTTGGCTTAGTAGAAACAAGAATTTATAGCTGTCCAAAACGGAGAATGTTAAAAACCGACCAGCCAACAAATCGGGCAAACAGATGCATAGCATTGGGTGGGCACTGAGCAGGGTTTGGGCACAGGCTGACTGCCTGATGGGGAGGCTCCAGAAGGCACGGAGGCATGCACGAAGGGGGGTCTTTAACTTCATCTTTTAAGAGCAAGAATCTATGACAACTGTTCTTGAGATTATTTTTTTTTTTTTTAAAGATTTTATTTATTTATTCATGAGAGACAGAGAGAGAGAGAGAGAGAGAGGCAGAGGGAGAAGCAGGCTCCCAAGGAGCAGAGAGCCCGATGCGGGACTCGATCCCAGGACCCTGGGATCATGACCTGAGCCGAAGGCAGACGCTTAACCATCTGAGCCACCCAGGCGCCCTCTTGAGATTATTTTTGAGCCCTTATTTTCTATCTACTGATTAGGACACTGAAGACAAGGAAAATTGCTGAACTTGGAAAAACCATCGGGCAGCAAGCTGGCATCGTTCAAATTCTTATCCAAATTTGTGAATGTACATGTTCTTAACCTTTAGGCACCCCAGGCACAAGAAGCCTTTCTCAGGCAGGAGAGATTCTGAGAATGACACTGACTTTAGAGAATAATTCTACTTTCCTTTACTAGAGCGATACCTGTGGCTAAATGAAAAAAACAAAACAAAACAAAACAAAAAATGAAGCAGTCTTCCCTACAAATGAGGATTACTAGATAGGAGGAAGCTGAGAATGACATGAGAGCTGCTTGGGTTCTTTCTTAGACTTCCTCACCACTCACCACCTGCCACCTCCACCCCTAGGTGCAGGGGACCAGCCTGGGCACGCAGGTTGTAACTCTGAGCTCCTGTCGCAGATGCATATTAATCCTGTGTCATAGGCCCCTGTTTACCCAGAAACTATTCTGTTCCTGGGGCTGGTTCTGACTCTGCTGTTAAAGTCCCTGCAAAATATGGAAAAGTGAAGAACCAAACTGTCTGACCAGGAACCTAAACCAACTCCCACATAGCTCTGTGGCTGGATGTCTGAGGACATTCACACAAGTGCATAGTCTTCACGGCTCTGTAGCAGGTGAAGTCTCTCTTGGTGAACTGGACCATGTATGAACCCAGAGGACTGAATTTGCCAAAGGCTTCTCCTTTCCTCCTGGATTCACTGGGATTTCTTCTTGGCTTCCTAAGGGCAAGGGTACTTTCAAATGGCATGTACCCAGGTCCTAGCTTACTGCTTCGGGCATAGGACATGGATGAGAGAGAAGAAAATAAAAAAAGGGAAGAAAACTTAAAAAAAAAAAGATTTATTTATTTATTTGAGAGTGAGAGAGAGACAGAGAGAGTACAAGCAGAGGGAGAGGGAGAAGCAGACTCCCCGCTGAGCTGGGAGCCCGATGTGGGGCTCGATCCCAGGACCTGGAGACCATGACCTGAGCTGGAGGCAGACGCTTAACCATCTGAGCCACCCAGGCGCCCAGGGAAGAAAACGTTTAACCCAGTTTCTACTTCTGATCAAAGCCCTCCAACCAAACCTCACTGTGAGGCTCCATTTTGTCCAGAACCTTTGAAGGGATCCAGGTTCATTATGGAAACAGTGTTCCCTAGATTTTAGCAAGACCCACTGTCACATCTCAAGTTTTCTTGTTTCTTTCTTTTTTCTCTTTTTAAAAGATTTTATTTGGGGCACCTGGGTTGCTCAGTAGGTTAAGCACCTGCCTTCAGCTCAGGTCATGATCCCAGGGTTCTGGGATCGAGCCCCAAGTTGGGCTCCTTACTCAGCAGGGAGCCTGCT